>NC_088870.1:29221087-29293587 GCF_032884065.1 Artemia franciscana
CCATTTCAGCAAGTCTTCATCATTCAGTCACTGCATTGTGTATGTGCTATACAGAAATAAGAAGAGTTCTTCGTTTTGTTCCAGTTTTCCAAACTGTATATTCATGGAAGTGAGTTCCTAGTAGATTATGCTCAAAAAGTATCTCGTTCTGAAAGTCTGTTAAGGTGATAAAGTTGCTCTCTCCATAGTTTCATCATCAAAATGCCTTTTCCTGTGTGAGTTTCTTTTTTTTTCTTAACACTTGTCCTACATCTATTACCTTTCAGTTTCCTTTTACAGTACTCATAACAGAATAAAAATAAGTCTCACGATATTTTGCTAAGAACAAGATGAGCCCTTTCAATTGTGGAATTGCTACATCCAGTTGCATATCAGTTGATCGTAACGTTTTCTCACAGTATTAACAGCAAATAGAATGTCATACTCTATGACAGTTGAACGGATGAACTCAAAAACTCCTACTTGGGAAAATTTCAAGGGATTCAGCTTCGGCTTTTACCGCAGGATCATTGCTCTCCTTTGTAACGGTACATAGAGCTACTCTTATTTCGTTCCTATATTAACGCAACATTTTCACACTCTCGACGTTGCATTCCCGTCGTGTTTCTGACAGTGATTTTGCGGTGACGTAAAGAATCTTCTAAAGTATTTCATCTCGTAGTGGAAGCAGTAGACATCACAAAAATTCTTTGCGAAACTCTAAAAATGCCGCTGCTTGTGAACTGCCTTTAGCCAAATCCCCTAACACAAGATTGAGAATATGGCTGGCACATGGTATGAAAATTGCAGAGCTATTCAAGCAGATATGGCAGCTGGTATGGTAAGCAGGATATGGGCGTGGACTTCTTCGTGCTTCCCCTTCATATTAGCTCCATTTTCATATTCGTGTCCTTCATAGTCTACAATATTTATGCCATTTTTCCTAATTGCAGATAGTACTGATAGCCTGTAGAGTCTTTAACAATCAAAATATGTATAAATATTCTTTTACTTTTACGTCAGGCTGCGACGTATCTACAAAGGGTAATATCAGAGTTATCTGTCCTTTGTGGTTTACGTCGGGCGGAAACTAATGTATAATTGAAAAGCACTTCGCAAGATTCAGATCATCAATGATAACCTTATTTACTACAGATTTCATGAACTCCATGAGTTTGTTCTGAATCTAATTCCCAAGATAAAAATCGTGTTCCTTTTTTCTTTAATGCAACGAATGTGCTCAACTACAGTTTAGTCAGATTCAACTACAGAAGAGAGAATAACGAGGACTTTTTTTTCCCAAGACAGTGAACAAACAAAACCTATTTGAATATTTCGGCCCTATATCTAAGGGCCGTCTTCAGCAAAGAAAATAATAAACAATTAAACACTTACAATAAAAGTTTTCGGTTAAAAATCCATTCTTTTTTTTTAAACTGATCTTGGCATCATTACTTCTTAACGAAAAGTTCAGCCAAGACTGTGTGACAAAAGCTAACATTTTACAAGCTAAAATGATTCATTCATTGAACTAACTGTATTTATTAAAAATTGGAATAATTTTTTTTGCGATATTTGCCTTCTCTGCAGCTAATCTTGTAGTTCTTTAGGGATTAGGCATGTTTTTATTCGTTCATATTTTTGTTTTATTTTAAATTAGATTTTTTTATGTAATTAATTTTGTTTACATAGGGTTGAGTGTGTATTCACCCAAGTCTCTATTTAGGGATGCATTATTATTTAAGTTTCGTTTGATTTCGATTGCCTCGCGGACTGTTTGTTTGATTCCTAGGTCATTGCTAAATAGACTTGTTTCGACAAATGTAGTGTTCTTGTTTCAAACCCGGATACAGTTAGATCTTGTTTGATTAACACTCTTTACAACACTTCATTAAAGCTTCCTAATTCTCCCAATAACGCAGTGGGAAAATCATATAACACAAAAGTTTCGAACAAACTCCGTAATGATTTCTCAATAATAATGACTAAAGCCGATAAAAGCAACTTCTTAGTAATTATGAATAAAACAAATTATGATAGTAAAACTCAGTCCCATCTAATGATACAAACACTTATGTTAAATCAACCCATGACCAGACTGATCAATTGGCTCAAAAAGTTATAAAAGAATTAAAACTCTGAAAGAAAATGGCAGAATCACTCAACAGTTGTACAATAAATTTCTCCCTTGTTGTGTTTTTTTGCTCAAGTTTCATGGATTACCGAAATTGCACAAACAAGGCATTCCTCTAAGACCCATTACAGCTAGTACAAAGTCAACTGCCTCAAACATTGGAAAATGGCTGTGGAAAGGCAGTGTGGGTTTTCTTCATTATTTTAGTCGGATTTAGCCGGAATCTCAATTAATTTCGTTTGATTTAGTTTTTCTGTTTTCCCATGAATAGCTTATTATGCTCTGCATGATACTGTACCGGAGCCAGAATTCTTGTCAGGACCCGACGTCAATGAACTTCATTTTCTTGGTCTGTTCTAGAATCATTTTTTCCCTTCCATATGTCCTTGATGTCCAATTTTGAGTTCCAAGCTATTTTGTAGGCACTTTGTGTATTCAGACGGAATCACGTGTCCTTTTGCTTATTCCCCAAGATGCCTCCATTCTTTACAACCCTCGTTTACACAATATCAATCAGAAGGAGTTCTGAACAGTTTGCAACAGAAAAAATGTTGCATCTGTTAATTGAGCGTAAACTCCATCGCCTGTTTGCACATTCTCCGTTTAATATCTTCCGAGACTAAGACATGTTAGAAATGTCTTTTTTCTTCGTTTTTTGGATGTTCATAGTCATTGTGTAACCGGATAAGGCCTTTTTCAAATCAGCAAACCACTTCAGGCACAGGCTATATGTTCCAAACTACCCGGATCGTAGAAGTCTGCTACGATACCTGGGCATAGATTAATTTCGGAAGAAATGGTTTCACTAAAACTCTGTCACGATCACTGACTTTTTAGACTGGTGACATTGAATCCAACGATGACCCAATGGATGATTCGCTACCACCACCATGACTTTTATCATTACCAACTGTCACGTCAATGCGACGTTCGTGCCTAGAACACCCATCGTCGGCACATTAAACTCTTACCAATCTGCTTGTTTTGGAAAGTACATATCTAAGGTCCCTTTTGACTCTTATCAAACTCTCCTCTTAGCTTTCACTACTTAGCTTTTTTGCACCCTATTTAAATTTACAAAATTTATCTCTCTCTCCCAGTCATGTTGCGTTTCCGCAACATGTTGCATTTCCTGAAACAGGGAAATTCTTTTCATCATTAATAAATGTTGCTGATCGCACCACTACTTGGAAACTTCTCACGACCACCACGTCAAAAATCAGACTGGGCTCTGGACTCTCAAAATTGGAGACAAGTCAAGCCAATTAAAGACCATTCATTTTACACGCATACACACGTAAGAGATAACAAGCTAGTAATAAAGGTGTAATAAAGAAGTATGCGCCCTTTTCTCTGCAGTGCAAAACTAGAATCATTTTTTAGGTTACGGGGAATGTTGTTATTATATCTTGAGCGGGGGAAACTTTGGCCTGCAACGAGGGGCCTCTGTAAGTGAGGGGCCTGGGGTGGTTGTCCCAGTCGCCACGTCAAAAGGCTGCTTCTGATCGAGTAAACAATAACAGCACATTTTAGAGGAAGTATGTAAAGAAAAAGTAATAAAGAGACCCTATCGACACCTTTAACGGGTGTGTTTTAGGGAAAGGGGAAGAAGATCATACAAATGTGGTAATATATATTATCCTCTGGTGATGCAATGGATTGATCTCAGCTTGATGATACGGAAGCCAGGGTTCCGACTCAGCAGCAGGAACCCACTGCAGGGCCGACGCAAGGACCTTAGTAGTCAAGAAGCGTCGTTAACCCGATGCAATTACAATGTTATAAAAAAGTATGCGGGCAATACCTGTATGCTTGTCAGTGCTGAATAAAAGGAAAATTGGAAAAAAGCTAGCATTTATCCAAAGAATTTCTATGATTTTGATTTCTAAAGCTTTTTCATCCGATAAAACTGAGACAATAACGGCTTTAGAAGTTTGCCTTCCTATTGACTATAGAGCCAAACAGATAGCTCTCACCAGATATCTCAAGAGAGGAAGGTCTGATTATTGGTCACCCGTGAATAATTTAAATAGCGATAAATTAAATGAACATGCATATTATTCTTACTCGCAAGCAAATTATGTACTTGGTAGTTCTTTTCTTCCTCTTATACTATAAATGAAATTCGGAAAACTTTACGCATAAACCTATATATGAAATAGCATGAAATATTCTGCCAAGCTGTTAAGCCATGGACCCTTATGTTTCCTACTTATCATAATGACCTTCTTCAAGTTGCAAAAACTTCTTCTAATCATAAACTGACACATATTGTTACTGGTCACTGTAAATTAAATTCATGTTTACGTAGAATTAACAAAAGTAATTGTTCCACTTGTGATTGTGGGGATGAAAAGACTTTATATCATTATCTTTTTGAGCGTAAACTTTTTGAAAATGAAAGAGCTGAAATGCAATTCTGATTGCAAGAGTTTTCTTATTCTGATATTTTTAATATTAATGTTATTTGATAAATGAAAGAGTCTCAATATCCGTTCTAGCACACTTGAATCAAAAAAAGACATTGGATATTGTGTATTTAATTTTGTTTTTCTTCCTATGTGCTATTTAGTAGATTGTGTTTTGTAGCTGTATTTGTGATATACTCCATGTGCTGTATTTTGTAGATTAGATATTGAAATACTCTGTACAGGTTTAGTCACAGAACAAAATCATTAATTCATTCATACACGCAGTGCCATCTAATTTCAGAAAACTAGTTTATAGTCCAAAGCCCACAAGGTTTATGCCCCAAAATAAAGCTATTTTTTTCGAACTTAGTGGCCTGACAAGCTTTAGTTAGTTTTGATTTTTATTATTTTGTATATATCATATTATTTGGCTAATTATAGCCGTTTTTTAATCTTTGTGGCCTGAATTTCAAGCCCAGAAAAGCTTTTATTATTTTTTATGCTCATAAATTAGTATATTTACGGGTATATACGGTGAAAGAATGAAATTGAAGAAAGTCGACTTTCACCGGTGAATGTCAAGAAACACCAAATACGTCAGTGAAAGAACGATTATTTCATTACATTTTTCCCATTCAGACCATCACCGGTATATGTCAGCAATCACAGATATGCTCTGGTGAATGTACAAAAGAGATAAGTCGAATAAGAGGCAACAGGCTTTTTCCCACCAAATCCTTTTTTTTTCTTGTATTTAGTCAGTTTTAAACCCAGAAAGAGCAGAAGTTAAAATAAACCCAAAAAGAGGAGAAGTTAAAATAAACCCAAAAAGAGCAGAAATTAAATAAACAATCATAGCAAACAAATATACAATATGTTCTAATGTAAATGAATAAATAGATCTTAAAACGAATAAAGTTAAACAATATGAAAGTAAATTATATGAGCAAATACCACTACAAACGAGACTTTGGGTTTTGCCTCTTTCTCTTACTGTAAAGTCTAAAACCTATTGGCGCTTTAATGAAAAAGAATTATATTACAAGTATTTTCGTTTATACTTATTACAGCAATGAAAATAAACATAGATATCACTGTAAAATAAAATTTTGAACTGAAGAGCCTTCAGAAATTAATATCATTATATGTTTAATACTCAGTTAATTTTACTAGGTCTTTTCGAGACTGTTCAAGACAAATACAGCTTCACTGCAAACAAGAGTTGGATACTGCCCATTCCCCAACTGTAAAAGTCTAAAGACTACTGCGTCATTGATAGTTCACTGAAGACGAATTATATTACAAATATTATCTTTTCCACTTATTACAGCATGGAAAACGAAAAAAAATTAAAGTGAAATAAAATCTTGAACTGATGATCTTTCAACAATAACATTATATCAAGCACTTAGTTTGATAACATTAAGCGTGACAAGCTTCATAAGACTTAGCGTATTTTGGCATTAATAAAATATTTAGTTGGATTTTATTTGTATTTTCCAAGACGATCCAAGACACACGTAGTTTCAAACAGTTTGTGGTAACGAACTGTAGTAAGGAGTGACCCGGCTCAATAGTAACCAAAACTCTTAAAAATGTAATTTTGATACCAATAGCTACATCAAAAGAATCACATTTTAATGCTGGTTTTAAATATATAAGTTTCATCAAGTTTAGTCTTACCCATCAAAAGTAACGAGCCTGAGAAAATTTGCGTTATTTTAGAAAATAGGGGGAAACGCCCCCTAAAAGTCATAGAATCTTAACGAAAATCACACCATCAGATTCAGCGTATCAGAGAACCCTACTGTAGAAGTTTCGAGCTCCTATCTACAAAAATGTGGAATTTTGTATTTTTTGCCAGAAGGCAGATCACGGATGCGTGTTTATTTGTTTTTTTGTTTTTTTTTTGTTTTTTTTTTCCCAGGGGTGATCGTATTGACCCAGTTGTCCTAGAATGTTGCAAGAGGGCTCATTCTAACGGAAATGAAAAGTTCTAGTGCCCTTTTTAAGTGACCAAAAAAATTGGAGGGCACCTAGGCCCCCTCCCACGCTAATTATTTTCCCAAAGTCTACGGATCAAAATTCTGAGATAGCCATTTTATTCAGAGTAGTCGAAAAACCTTATAACTATGTCTTTGGGGACGACTTACTCCCCCACAGTCCCCGTGGGAGGGGCAACAAGTTACAAACTTTGACCTGTGCTTACATATAGTAATGGTTATTGGGAAGTATACAGGCGTTTTCAGGAGGATTTTTTTGGTTTTGGGGAGGGGTTGAGAAGAGGGGGATATGCTGGGGGAACTTTCCTTCGAGAATTTGTAATGGGAGAAGAACATTTCCATGAAGGGAGAGCAGGATTTACTAGCATTATTTTAAAAAAAAAAACAATTAAAAAATAAAAGTGAAAAAGCTTTTTCAGCTGGAAGTAAGGAACAGCAATAAAACTTAAAACAAACAGAAATTATTACCCATATGAGGGGCTCACCTCCTTCTAATACCTCGCTCTTTACGCTAAAGTATTTTCGGTAATTTCAACTACTTATTCTACGGCTTTTGTGATTCAGGGGGTCATTCTTAATGAATTGGGATAAAATTTAAGCTTTAGTGTAAAGAGCGAGGTACTGACGATGGGGCGAATCCCCTCATATATGTAATAAAAACATGAGAATACAAAAGTTCTTTACGTAAGCTAATTTATAAGTTACGTAAAACTTTTACCAATAAAAAGATTCGTAAAAAATTAAAAGTTCTAGTTGCCTTTTTAATTAACCAAAAAATCGGGGGGCAACTAGGCTTCGTCCCCCGCTCTTTTTTTCTCAAAATCATTCGATCAAAATTATGAGAAAAACATTGAGCCAAAAAAAAAAATATGCAAATTTCGTTTTGATCATTCCTCTGCGGAGAGCCAAAATCAAAACATGCATTGATTCAAAAACGTTCAGAAATTAAATAAAAAAAACAAGTTTTTTCAACTGAAAGTAAGGAGTGACATCAAAACTTAAAACGCACAGAAATTACTTCGTATATGAAAGAGGCTGCTTCCTCATCAACGCCCCGCTCTTTACGCTAAAGTTTTTTACTGTTTTAGAAAGAAGAATTGAGAGAAAGAGTCAAACTTTAGCGTAAAGAGCGGGGCGTTGATGAGGAAGCAGCCTCTTTCATATACGAAGTAATTTCTGTGCGTTTTAAGTTTTGATGTCACTCCTTACTTTCAGTTGAAAAAACTTGTTTTTTTTATTTAATTCAATAAAGCGCCAATGATGCAATAGATTTTAGACTTATACAGTCAGAGAAGGAGCCAAAACTCAGACTCTTGCTTGTAGTGATTTTTGTTCGTTTCAAGCTTGATTTGCATATTCAATTTAAGTTTCACTCGCTTTTAGATTTATTTGTTTATTTATATTAGTAAATATTGTATGTTTGTTTGCTATGATTGTTCATTTAATTTGTGTTCGTTTTGGGTTTCATTTATGCGTCAATAGAAAAATATTTTTGATTATTCAATTAAAATTTTACTGGTTTTAAGATTTATTATTCACTAGCTGTTGGTGGGGGCGCTTCCGTCGGCCCTGCAGTGGGTTATATATAAAAGTCATGGTGGTGGTAGCGAATCATCCATTGGGTCATCGTTGGATTCAAAATCACCAGTCTAAGAAGTCAGTGATCGTGACAGAGTTTTAGTGAAACCATTTCTTCCGAAATTAATCCATGCCCAGATATCGAACAGACTTCTACGATCCGGGTAGTTTGGAACATACAGCCTGTGCCTGAAGTGGTTTGCTGATTTGAAAAAGGCCTTATCCGGTTACACAATGACTATGAACATCCAAAAAACGAAGAAAAAAGACATTTCTAACATGTCTTAGTCTCGGAAGATATTAAACGGAGAATGTGCAAACAGGCGATGGAGTTTACGCTCAATTAACAGATGCAACATTTTTTCTGTTGCAAACTGTTCAGAACTCCTTCTGATTGATATTGTGTAAACGAGGGTTGTAAAGAATGGAGGCATCTTGGGGAATAAGCAAAAGGACACGTGATTCCGTCTGAATACACAAAGTGCCAGCAAAATAGCTTGGGACTCAAAATTGGACATCAAGGACATATGGAAGGGAAAAAATGATTCTAGAACAGACCAAGAAAATGAAGTTCATTGACGTCGGGTCCTGACAAGAATTCTGGCTCCGGTACAGTATCATGCAGAGCATAATAAGCTATTCATGGGAAAACAGAAAAACTAAATCAAACGAAATTAATTGAGATTCTGGCTAAATCTGACTAAAATAATGAAGAAAACCACACTGCCTTTCCACAGCCATTTTCCAATGTTTGAGGCAGTTGATTTTGTACTAGCTACAATGGGTCTTAGAGGAATGCCTTGTTTGTGCAATTTCGGTAATCCATTAAACTTGAGCAAAAAACACAACAAGGGAGAAATTTATTGTACAACTGTGGACTGATTCTGCCATTTTCTTTCAGAGTTTTTAATTCTTTTATAACTTTCTGAGCAAATAGATCAGTCTGGTCATGGGTTGATTTAACATAAGTGTTTGTATCATTAGATGGGACTGAGTTTTACTATCATAATTTGTTTTATTCATAATTACTAAGAAGTTGCTTTTATCGGCTTTAGTCATTATTATTGAGGAATCACTACGGAGTTTGTTCAAAACTTTTGTGTTGTATGATTTTCCCACTGCGTTATTGGGAGAATTAGGAAGCTTTAATGAAGTGTTATAAAGAGTGTTAATCAACATTCAGTTGAAAAAAATTGCTTTTTATTTCATTTCTGACAGTTTTTTAAATAATGCGAGGAAATATGGCTCCCCCTCTATTTAAAATTGTATCCTTTCATGGTAAAATTTTATGAAAAGTTTTCCAGGAAGTCACTCCTCCATTAGGAAGTTGCTTCCGTAGAAAATTGTCCCATGCAGAAATTGTCTCGCGGAAAATTCCTCCATTACAAATTTCTTCCACGAAAAATCCCCCCACAAAAAAATCCTCCAAAAAAATTTCATCCCTGTCGAAAATTTTCAAGAAGATTTCCCTGGAACATTTCCATATCTCCACGGCACAAAATTGAGCCGGCAAATAGAAAGTAAGACAAATTAAAATAATTTCGTCTAGGAATTCTGTCAAATTTCCCCAGTTTAAAATTTTCTCTGGAAATTTCATTCCCAAAAACTTCCCTCCACACATAAATTCTCCCCATTAAAACCCACCCACAGCAGAAAATCTCCCTCCCAAAAATGTCTGAATACTTCCAAATAACGAATATTATAGGTAAATAATGGGCAGATAGCATAATGTACAGCCCTTTCCCCAAGAGTTATGGGAGGAGGCCATATTATCCCCAAAGGCATCCTTATATTTATTGAATTTGTCAATTAGGCTGAACCAAATAACTATTTCAAAATTTTGATGTGACGACTTTAGGGGGAAAGAGAATTGCGAAGAGGAATATATACCCTTCAATCTTTTCGTTCACTATGAAACTCTCAAACTTTCAATTTCTCTTCGAATTAGCCCTTTCCCGATATTCTAGGACCTTTGGTTCGATACAAAAAACAAGCAAATAGACGCGCACTTGTAATCTTTCTTCTGGCAAAAAAAAAACACAGAATCCCTCATTTTTGCAGATGGGAGCTTGAAACCTCTACAATAGGGCTTTCTGATACGCATAAATTTGATGGTGTGAGTTTCATTAAGAGTAAGGTTTTTTTCCCCTTTTTTGGAAAACTGGGTGAATTTTCTCAGGCTTGTAGCTGTTGATGAGTAACACTAAACTTAATAATAATAATAATAATAATAATAATAATTTATTTATAGCCCAAAAAATACATTAAACTGTGGAGTAAACACACAAAAAGAAAAAACAAGAAAAAAAACATAACAACATAAATAACATAACAGCATAACAACATACAACATTAGTAAATTACCTCAATTCAAAAAATGGCCAATAAGCCGATTCTTTTCATGTATGTATTGATATCAAAATTCCAACTTTTAGAGTTCCGGTTCTTATTGGGTTGAGTCGCTCCTTACTTGCAGTTCGTTGCCACGAACTGTTTGATAAAGAGTCTCTATTCTAACGGCCAAAGTCCATGCACGTATGCAAGATTTTTTCGAAAGGGAATGAAAAATTAAGTTTATTTGATGATTTGAACATGAAGTGCTGAGAAATTCAAGAAAATTTAGGATTGGGGGGGAACAGCCCAGAGGTCCCTCTCCTTGTGTGTGTCCCTGCCAAAGTTAGAAACAAAATAGAGCCTGTCAAAAATTATTTCTCATTCAAGCTTGTTGAAACTCACTTCTGATGATTGATACTTATTGGGTGGTTCCGTATACCAGCCATTATCATGTTCCGATCAAATATTGTTTGGATTCCAACGACAAGTCAATTGTGGGAAAAGAGCCCTTTGTCAGTAGCTGCCGTGTGCCTTAACTTGAAAATCCAGCAATTTCCTGTCGTTCAAAACTGTTTGAACATTTAAGATTGAATGACTTCTATTGTGAACTCAAACGGTCGATTAGTTTGCTAACGTTTTAATTCTTCGGATCCGTCACGCGAACGCGACATTCAAGCCCAATTGACTTGAATTGAGGGACAACATGTCATTATTCTTCAAATGGGAGGGGTTTATATGGTTAAGTACAACCACAAAAGAAATATTTTGTATGACAGCGATTACTTTATAGCCGATTGATATTCGTGAGTAATCTGTCAAAATCAGCAAAGCATAATGACAAGCCTAATATGGGATTTAAAAACAATTCTCCGACAGAGCTTAACTTTGGCCCAACAATTTTTTCGGGTAATACACAGATTATATTAATAAAATTCCATTCAGCAAGACGCTTGTTGGATTTCCTTATCATTTACTAATTGAATTTTAGCAATTCAAAAATAATATATAAATTCCTATCCGGGTAAACACCTGCGCATGTACACATTCACTTACAAACGTTTTTGTGCACAAAAATGTGCAAGCATACCCCAAAATATGTTTTGTCATAGGTGAATATACGTCCAGAATAAACAACATTTGGACCAGCCGTTAGAAACGTTGTGGTAGAGTGTGGTCTGGATTCAGAAGCGGAAATTGTTTTTACCAAAGTTGACTGTGCTAAAGTGGAATGCTCAGGCTCTCTTGACCTCTTTGATCTCTTTGTATAAAATCTTCATTGAGAAATTAAAATCACCTTCTAATCCCAATATAACTTTAGAGTTCGAACCTCAAGAAACTGAAGGGCCGTCAAATCTTGAGGACCTTAAGGGTGTTGGACAATAGCCCATCCAAATATGAGCAGTAATATTTGCAACCAGGTCAAGGCCGTATCCAGAGGGACGGATAAGGGGTTTCAGCCTCCCCCCAAAGTGTTTTTTCTGACTCGTAGAAGCGAAAAAAATGCATATAAACACATTTCTGACGAGTTAAAAATTGCACCCCCCCCTCACACCGGAAAAAAACTTTCCGTACACCAGGTGTGTCTCCTTTTTCTCTCCAGGAGCGATAGTACCGTTCCAGTGGTCGTAAAATATTAGGAGGACCTTCCTTGTATTTTTCCTCCGGTAGTTTCTTATGAAATAGGTGGATGTAGAAACTTAGAAAAACGCTTTTGTTTTATTTAAAATCCAATGTTTTAGTCCTTTTTTAAGAGAGCCGCCAAAACCGCGGTCCCACACACAGTGATCCGGAACCTGAAGTTAACAGTAGTAATTCATTTTCATCTTAAAGCATCATGGATGTAATCTTATCATTTATATCTTATCATTTGTATAAATAATTTTTCCACTCTGATATAAATATCTTGTTCACAAGAAAATCCATACAGCTGAATGGTGTGAATGTTATCCACATCGTTCTAAAGCAAGGAGGGGGGGTATATTCATTTGACTAAAAAAGGGGGCGGTACTTTTCCGCCCCTGAGGCACCCATGCTAGCTCCGCCATTTTTTAAGTCATTCATTCCTAACATGAGGCTATAAAATTTCAGTGTGTCCAAATGTTTAGGGGAGTTTCTGCACTGGGCATTGCGCTATGCATAAAGCACTGTTGTTGGAGAGTGACTTAACTACAATTGAAAGGGTTCCAAATTTTTGTGTTGTCCTTTCTTAGACTACATTCATCTACTGGATATTTTTTTTTAAGTTTCAGATTTTCCATCAATTTTGTCGATACTGGAAAATAAACTGAGCTAAATAATGTTCACACCTTTCACACCTACCCACAACACCTTTTCCCCTCCTCAAATTCTTAAATTACATTTACGTTCACTCTTTCTGTTTGGTTTTCTTTGCTTGATCGATCTTTGATTGATCTTTGTTCAAGCCTCGATAATTTAAATAAATAAATAAATATGGACATTTTTGGTATCTCAAAACTTTTTGATAACCTGAATTTCTAATCCTTAGTTTAGGCATTGTTTTTTATCGTCACTCATAGATACGTTTTTTAAGTCATTTCTTGAAAGTTTACACAAATTTAAAATTATGGAATAATTACATTTGCAAAAACTATGGACAGCATTTTCAACTAGGGCCTTTAGAATTATAGTTCTAATGCATAGAACAAAGATTGGCTTGACAAGATGACATAAAAGAAGAAAACTACACCATCAAATTCAGCATATCAGAAGTTTAGTGCATATCAGAGTTTTATTTGGCATATCAAAGGCTTAGAGCCCCAATTTACAAAACTACAATGTTGTGTATATTTTCCGAAAAAAAAAGTTATGAATGCTTTTAGAATTCAAAAGAGTCATGAATTTCTTCTGAACGGAAGTCTTAGCTTCCTTTTTTAGCAGCAAAACAGGCCACGCACAGCAAATGGTAATTTTCTGGTAACAAAAACAGTTTATTCACCCTGTTCAATGGCGCTTATTACAAATAACTTAAATAGTTTAATAAAGAAACGTAATTATTTTTCTCTTGTGTTTTTGAACGCAATCCATTTATTGGAATTGGCTAGTGAACGCCAAAAATTATAAAAATGAATTGCAGCTAATTGCTATTTCTCAAAGACGAATTGAATTTGGACGAATCAAATAGCCATCTATTTATTTTTGTACTTTCAGGTATCTTGATGCCGCGCGGTGGATCTTTTGTTCCTCTAAATATAAGCCATGCAGTAATACAAATAATAAAAGTTTAACGGAGATTATTGTTTTTAAGCTACATTCAACTGATTTTGTCAGTTTAGGCTTCATAAAATCATTAACAAAAAATGCATATTTCGTATCAGCTGTTATGGGAGGAGGCTTAGTGTATCCTAGGGTAAGTGGGGGGAGCAGGGACTGAAACCTCAAAAAAGTTTATTTTATCTCAGTTAACTAGGCGTAAACTTTATCATTTTCAGTTAGCCTTAACATAAATAGATAGTAATGGAGGTGATAAAACCTCCGTGATATTCTTGACGAACGAAAGTTCTTAAGCCGAACTGGACAGACATGACAACGAACAACAAAGAGAGATAAAAGTCTCGTTTGAGATTTTTTTTTGTGGAGTTTTATCTCTCTTTGTTGTTTGTGATATTCTTTTATTCCAACGAATACTTTTCTCATTTATTAAACGTTTTAAATTTATTATAAAAGAAAATACTCACACATTTAACAGAAGACGTAATAATGAAAAATATTATTCAAATCAATCCCCTTGAAATCAGAAAAAAATTGAGAAGTTAAAGGTTACTTTTAATATTTCAGACCCCCTCCCCTCTTTTCTCTCGCCGATAATTTTTTGAGGGGGTGTGCTTTTGTGCAACTTTCGTGCACGGGTGATACCTTCTCGAAGCACTACGATTATTAAACTTGAATTTCGAAAGTGAAAAGGTTGGGATTAAAAGCTTTACGTTTTAGAGAGCCTCAAGTGACCCTTATTAATTGTAAATAATACTTTAACAGACGAAGTTTTAGCATATGACAATTTACGTAATTTAAAAAGTGATTAAACACTTTTTTTGCTAAAAACTATGCAATGACAACAGTGTTAACAGCCCCAAGGCCACCACCTACAGATGTATGATGTTTTCTATCTTTCCAATTAGGGATAGGCACGCATTTGTGTGTTTCAAACAGTTCGTGGTAACGAACTGTAGTAAGGAGCGACCCGGCTTAATAGTAACCAAAACTCTAAAAAATGGAATTTTTATACCAATAGCTACATCAAAAGAATGGCATTTTAATGCTGATTTTAAGTATACAAGTTTCATCGAATTTAATCTTACCCATCAAAAGCTACGAGCCAGAGAAAATTTACCTTATTTTAGAAAATAGGGCAAAACAACCCTTAAAAGTCATAGAATCTTAACGAAAATCACACCATCAGATTCAGCGTATCAGAGAACCCTATCGTAGAAGTTTCGTATCCTATCCTATCTACAAAAATGTGGAATTTTGTATTTTTTGCCAGAAGGCAGATCGCGGATGCGTGTTTATTTATTTGTTTGTTTGTTTTGTTGTTTTTTTTCCCAGGGGTGATCGTATCAGCCTAGTAGTCCTAGAATATTGTGAGAGGGCTCATTCTAACGGAAATGAAAAGTTCTAGTGTTTTTTCTAAGTGACCGAAAAATTGGAGGGCACCTAGGCCACCTCCCACGATAAATATTTTCCAAAAGTCACCGGATCAAAATTCCGAGATAGCCATTTTATTCAGCGTTGTAAAAAAAAACCTTATAACTATGTCTTTGGGGATGACTTACTCCTTCACAGTCCCCGTGGGATGGGCCACAAGTTACAAACTTTGACCAGTGCTTACATGTAGTAATGGTTATTTGGAAGTGTACAGACGTTTTCTGGGGGATTTTTCGGTTGGGGGTGGGTTGAGAAGAGGGGGATATGCTGGGGGAGTTTTCCTTGTAGGAATTTGTCATGGGGGAAGAAACGATTCATAAAGGGAGCGCAGGATTTTCTAGCATTATTTTGAAAAAAACAATGAAAAAATATAAAAGAGTTTTTTCAACTGAAAGTAAGGAGAAGCATTAAAACTTAAAGCGAACATAAATTATTACGCATATGATGGGTTCACCTCCTCCTAATACCTCGCTCTTTACGCTAAAGCATTTTTAGTAATTTCAACTATTTATTCTATGGCTTTTATGATTCAGGGGTCATTCTTAAGAAATTGGGACAAAATTTTAGCTTTAATGTAAAGAGTCAGGTACTGACGAAGGGGTGAACCCCCTCAAATATGTAATAAAAACATGAGAATGCAGAAGTTCGTTACGTAAGCTAATTTGTAAGTTACGTCTATCTTCTGCTAATAAAAACATTCGTAAAAAATTAAAAGTTCTAGTTGCCTTTTTAAGTAACCAAAAAATCGGAGGGCAAGTAGGTCTCCTCCCCCGCTTCTTTTTTTCTCAAAATCATTCGATCAAAACTATGAGAAAGCCAGTTAGCCAAAAAAATAAATATGTAAGTTTCGTTTTAATTATTCATCTGCGGAGAGCCAAAATCAAAACATGCATTGATTCAAAAACGTTCAGAAATTAAATAAAAACCAAGTTTTTTTAACGGAAAGTAAGGAGTGACATTAAAACTTAAAACGAACAGAAATTACTTCGTATATGAAAGAGGCTGCTTCCTCATCACCGCTCCGCTCTTTACGCTAAGTTTTTTACTGTTATTAAAATGTAGAATTAAGAGAAAGAGTCAAACTTTAGCGTAAAGAGCGGGGCGTTGATGATGAAGCATCTCCTTTCATATACGAAGTAATTTCTGTTCGTTTTAAGTTGTAATGTCGCTCCTTACTTTCCGTTAAAAAAACTAGTTTTTTTATTTTATCTTTTTGCAGGGATCGTCAAATAGAATCAATTGTCTAAGGATATCAAAAGAGGACAATAACGATGTTTACAAGGAATACTGATTACACTAACAAAGTGCTTATGTCCCGAAAACAGCAATCTTGGCTTGATTAAATACAAAAAACAAGTTTTTGTAACGGAAAGTAAGGAGCAACATTAAAACTTAAAACGAACAGAAATTACTCCGTATATGAAAGAGGCTTTTCCTCCTCAACACCTCACTCTTTACGCTAAAGTTTGACTCTTTCTCTTAACTCTACTTTTTAAAACAGTAAGAAACTTTAGCGTAAAGAGCGGAGCGTTGAGGAGGAAAAGCCCCTTTGATATACGGAGTAATTTCTGTTCGTTTTAAGTTTTAATGTCGCTCCTTACTTTCCGTTACAAAAACTTGTTTTTTGTATTTAATTTCTGCACGTTTTTGAATTAATACATGTTTTGATCTTGGCTCTTCGCACATAAATAATTAAAACGAAATTTGCATATTAATTAATTGCAATTAATCGAAAGATTTTTAGAAAAAAGAAGCGAAGGAGGAGGCCTAGTTGCCCTACAAGTTTTTGATTACTTAAAAAAGCAACTAGGAACTTTTAATTTATTACAAACGTTTTCATTGGTAAAAAATATACGTAATTTACGAATTAACTTACGCAACGAACTTCTATATTCGTATGTTTTTATTGCGTATATGAGGGGGTTTAATCCTCGTCGATACCTCGCTCTTTACACTAAAGCCTAGATTGTGTCCCAATTTCTTAAGAATGACCTCTGAATCACAAAGGCCGTAGAATAAATAGTTGAAATTACTAAAAATACTTTAGCGTAAAGAGTGAGGTATAACGAGGAGTTAAACCCCTCATAAGCGTAAAAATTTTTGTTCGTTTTAAGTTTTAATGCTGCTCCTTACTTTCAGTAGAAACAACTTTTCATATTTATGTTTTCATTGTTTTTTCAAATAAAGCTAGAAAATCCTGCGCCCCCCTTCTTTGAAATTCTCTTCCCCCATGAGACGTAACCCCCCTCAACTCTCCCCCCTAAACCAAAAAAATCCTCCTGAAAACATCTGTACACTTCCCAGTAACCATCACTATATGTAAACACAGGTCAAAGTTTTCAACTTGCAGCCCCTGCCACGGGGACTGCGGGGGAGTAAGTCGTCCCTAAAGACATAGTTATTAGGTTTTTCGACTATGGTGAATAAAATAGCTATCTAAGAATTTTGATCTGGTGACTTTGGGGAAAAATGAGCGTGGGAGGGGGCCTAGGTGCCCTCCAATTTTTTGGTCACTTAACAAGGGCACTAGAACTTTTAATTTCCGTTAGAATGAGCCCTCTCACAAGATTCTACGACCACTCAGTCGATACGATCACCCCTGGGGAAAAAAAACAAAAACAAAAAAACAAACAAATAAACACGCATCCGTGATCTCTCTTCTGGCAAAAACGCGAAATTCGACATTTTTGTAGATAGGAGCTTGAAACTTCTACAATAAGGTTCTCTGATACGCTGACTCTGATGGTGTGATGTTCGTGAAGATTGTGTGACTTTTAGGGGGTGTTTCCTACTAATTTCTAAAATGAGCCAAATTTTCTCAGGCTCGTAACTTTTGATGGGTATAACTGATCTTGATGAAACTTGTATATTTAAATCAGCATTAAAATGTGATTCTTTTGATGTAACTATTGGTATCAGAATTCCATTTTTTAGAGTTTCGGTTACTATTGAGCCGGGTCGCTCCTTACTACAGTTCGTTACCACGAACTGTTTGAACAAAGAAAAAAATTTTTCTAGCCATTTTGTTTTTCAACTATTGAAAGGGTAGGCTATCTATATAGGCTCCCACTCTCGGAGACCATACTGGTGTGTGGTATAAAATTTCCCGCTAAACAAACATGCCAGCCACAAAAATTAATCCTTTTTAAATAAAATTTACGCCTACAGAGCATAGTTGGTTTTGCACCAGTTGTTGGGGTGGAGGCTAATGGATTTTTTTTATTGAGAGTGGAGTACACATGACCTAAACAATGAGTCAATCCAAAAATCTTGGTCATTACCAATGCAATTCCAGTGGGTATTCCTTGAATTGTCAACTTTTTCCCTAGTAGGCAAAGCTCATATAATATGAAAAATTTCAGTTGCTCTATTGTCTGCAAGTCCTGTAAACAGTCTTAAATATTTGAAACCTTTTTTTATCGGGGGTGTCAATTTACCTTAAAATGACAAAAAAAACTGATACTCTGTTTGAATTACCCTTACTCTATTCCTATCGACCTTAGTTCTGCCCTAGAATCGATTATATCGATTCTATCTATCAACAAGTGAAACGAATCATTTTTATACAATTCTGAAAAAGCTATGCCAGCTTTGCATCTCACAGGGACTATCTGCCTTGGCTTTCCTCTAATTATTCATGGCTCTCAAGTTCTTCATCACTTCCACCAAGTTGATTTTAATTCAAAATTTTCACATTTTCAATTTTGTTATAAGAGGTGCTTCAAATGAATAAGAATTTAACTTCTGACCTACCTTTATTTGAAAGAAGATGCTTAGATTAAGCATGCAGTATGGGTGCCAAGGGGAGTGAAAGGCCCTCTGTTATTGTGGAAGCTATGGTTCATTTAAAAAAGATTCAAATTTATCTTCAAAAGCAAACACATTCTAAAAGAGCTTTTTTTCTAGAAGTATTTTTATAGTTCTAGAATCTAGATCGTCTACATTTTTTTTACCTTTTTCTTATGCAAAAGTTAAACTTCAAAATAAGAGCGGGGGTTGAGAGGATATTAGCCTCCTTCATATTTAAGAAATATTGTAACTCTTATTAATAATCAATACAAATTAAATGAAAAAAACAAGTGCTTCCAATTGAAGTTAAAGAGCGACAGTAAACCTTAAAACAAGCACAAATTACTAAACATGAGAGAGGCTTCGTCCCGCTCAATCACCCCCAACGAATGTTTATGGCGAAGTTTCACTTATCCCCCGCAATGACAGGGCGCTTGTGCCCTGTCAGTACGTGTGTACATGCGTCACAGGTATTTGAGTCTGTTCCAGAAGTGCCAAATTCGAACCAGAAAGATCGAAAAATGACCTTTGGTTGGACTAAAGTTTTTGCGTGACATCGCTTTCAAATAATCAAAGGCCTTTTCCTCTGACGTAAACCAATTGAAAGGGAAAAAAGCATTTTACCTCTTTAGACAGATCGTCACTGACGCACGATGAAGACTATTCTTTTTCAAGTAAAATTAAGATTTGGTGATCCATCTGGATCGGACTTTTGGTACAGTAAGGAGCGACCCAGCTCAATAGTAAGCAAAACTCTAAAGAACCGAATTTTGATACCAATATATACATTAAAAGAATTACATTTTTATGCTGATTTTAAATATAAAAGTTTCATCAAGTTTAGTTCTACTTATTAAAAGTTACGAGCCTGAGACAAGTTGCCTTATTTTCGAAAAAAGGGGGAACCACCCCCTAAAAGCCATAGAATCTTAATGAAAATCACACCATCACACTCAGTGTATCAGAAAACCTTACTGCAGATGTTACAAGCTCCTATCTGCAAAAATATGGAATTTTGCATTTTTCGCCAGAAGGAAGATCACGGATGCGTGTTTATTTGTTGTTGGTTGTTTTTTTCAGGGGTGATCGTACCGACCCTATGGTCCTAGAATGTGGCCAGAAGGCTCATTCTAACGAAAATTAAAAGTTATAGTACACTTTTTTCTGGTGGTGGGAGGAGGGGGTCGATGGTTACGTGAGAGGATCTTTCCATGAAGGAATTTATCATGAGGGAAAAGAATATCAATGAAGAGGGCTGGATTTCCCAGTTTTATTTAAAACAACAATGAGAAATTAAATAAAAAACAAGTCTTTTCAACTGAAAGCAAGGAGCAAAATTAACACTTAAAACGAACAGAAATTATTACATAAATGAGGGGGTTTGTGCCCTCCTCAATACCTGACTCTTTACGCCAAAGTATTTTTGGTAATTTCAAAAGCGCTATTTATTCTAATTAAACGGCTTTTGATGTTCAGGGTTCATTATTAAAGAATTGGAGCCAAATTTGGACTTTAGTATAAACTAACCCCCTTGTCATATACGTAATAAAAATATACGAATATAGATGTTCGTTACATAAGTTAATCTATAAGTTACGTATATCTATTACTTATAAAAATGTTCGTAAACAAAATTAAAATTTAGTGGCTTATTGGAGTAAATAAGAAAAATTAGGGCAACAGGGCCCCCTCCTCACCCCTTTTTCTCAAAATCTTTCTATCAAAACTTTTAGAAAGCCATTTAGCCAAAAAAAGTAAAATTACGTCAAAATCAAATCCATCATCAATTCAAAAACGTTCAGAAATTAAATAAATAAAAACAATTATTCAACTGAAAATAAGGAACAACATTAGAACTTGAAACAAACAGAAATCACTGCGTATGTGAGGGGGTTCATCCCCTCCTTAACGCCTCACTCTTTACACGATTTCAAAAGAGCTATTTATTCTAATTAAACGGCCTTTGTGGTTCAGGAGTCATTCTTAGAGAATTGGAAGAGAATTCAAACTAAATTCAAACGTAAAGACAGAGGTATTGAGGAGGGGGCGAACCCCCTTATATACGTAATGAAAATATACAAATATAGAAGTTCGTTATATAAGTTAATTTGTAAGTTACTTATACTTATTACTAATAAAACCGTTCGTAAGCAAAGTTAAAATTTCTAGTGATCGTTTTAAGTAACCAAAAAAATTGGAAGGCAACTAGGCCCCCTCCCCCACCCTTTTTTCATCACAATTGAGTTAATATGCAAATTTCGCTTTAATTATATTTGATCTAAAATCAACACCTACATTAATTCAAAAACGTTCAGAAATTAAATTATAAATTAAGGTTTTTTAAGTGAAAGTAAGGAGTGACATTAAAACTTCAGCGAACAGAAATTATTCCGTATATGGAAGGGACTGTCCCCTCCTCAACAACCGGCTTTTTACGCTAAAGTTTGACTCTTTCTCACAACTCTACTTTTTAAAACAATAAAACTTTAGCATTATATACATTAATGAAACAACTTGAATACTCATAATATACTCTTGAATATACTCATTATATACATTAATACAAACCTTGAATACTCAGACATTAGTTCTGAATAACAATAGCGCGTTTTCCACAAATGTCAGTAACAATTTACTATGTAAATTTGGCGAGTGGAGATTATAATTAATTTGTTCTAGCCTACTATAGGGCTGAATCTATCCTGTAAATACCCTTGAATATACATGTATCTTGATTGTTAAAGGATTAAGTCTTATTGTCTTAAAAAAAGAACATCAATAACCATATTTGTTTCATTAATTTTTCGCCTTAAAAGAAATACCCTTTGTCCAGAAATCATTTCAATGTCTAAATATCCTGAAATTGTCAAGCAGATCAGCGCAAAAGAAATTCGAAATTCTATGCCCAAAAAATCGTTATAACCATACTTTTCTTCAAAATTTGTCGTCCTCTGTAGGGTCCCTTGATGCAGTCTACTTAATCCGAAAGTTCCACGGTGATTGGAGAAGGACAATATTAGACTGACTTTCCCGCTCACTTTCCTCAGAAAAAAAAGTTTTCCTCTTAAATTCATTTGATCCAGTATATATGCCAGCATATAGTTGCTAATCAGTCGGAGCTAAAAAGAAGTTGGGCCTTTTTTGAGTGTTCGTAACCAATAAAAACATATTTGTCCGTAGCTTTTGTCTTCATTGAGGTTCCCTTGTTTCTGTCTGCAGACCCTGTAATTCAAAGCAAACCTGAGAAAACAGAATGTGCTGACCTGATTGTAGGTGTCACAGCCAATCCTTCGAATATTTTGGTTTTCATTAAGTCCCGACGCATTCTACGTGCTCTGTGAGTTAAAAACCATTGGGGGCGATAGGGCACCTTTCAGAGTGTTATAAGCTGACGCTGCCAAAGTTATGGTAAAATTTGTTTTCAGCACAGGGGTCCACCTAAACGAGAAACTTAAGAGAGTCGTCTTTAAGCGGGCTGGGGTTACAAAACATAAGGGACCCCTTTTTGCATCCTAAACAATTTAGTCTATTGGTGCTAAATAAACACAAAAGCTTACAGTTAATTCTAATCTGGAAGAAAAAGAAAGCTTTGAGCCCATTTTCGGATGTACTATTTTTTTTCAAGGGTTCGGGTGCATAATGGTTCCTTGACTTAGTAGCTTACGCATATACTTTTTCAGCTCTCAAGAAAAGTTGTCGGTTCTTCTTCAGACAAAGTATTATTTAGAAGATAAAAATATTTCGTTACTCTTACCCTTTCCCTAAACACAATATCTGAAGTGTATATTCCCCTCTTTAGGCAAACTCTGAAAGTTCTGACTCAATCTCACAAGTATTTCCCTAGATATTACATTTGCAACATTTTGACAACTTGGGAGAATATACTGTCTTTTGATTTCCGTCATTTCTTCACCGTGAAAAAATTCAAAGCTACACTGGGGTTAATCGTACCAAAACTATTTATATACATCAGACACTTATCTATCCCCCCACATCCCCACGTTAAAAACACAAAATATGAAATCCACACCCAAACACTGCAGAAGTTTCAATTAAATCCCTACCTGCTCACCTTGACCTGGTCGCCTTGATCCCACCTTGACTAAATCTTTATACACCTCCCCTCTTTCCTTTCCTAAGTCAAAATCCAAGATCTAATTATTCTACCTTCAACACTCCCTGATAGTTTCAGCTTGTTTCCCAAAGATGCTCACCGGATACTTCGGATACACTTTTTGGACCACATGGCAGCACATAGCATCTTTTTATTTTTCTTGCTAGTTAACCATGAATGAATTACGGGTCCCATAGTGGCCTGTAGTGCAAAAACACTTAGTTGGATCGGCAAAAGAAACTTGTTGCCCCCTCCCCACCCTATACTCTTTCCCTTGTCGTAACCCGAGTTTCACTAGGCCTCCAGCATTGCCTAAGAATTTCGACATTACAACAAGCCACTAAAGAAATATTTCAGCTACGCTACTTTAATAGTCTCTTACAACATAGCGTCTTTTGATTTACCTTGCTACTAAGACATGGAGAAGTTACCTTCCCCGGAAGGGTTTAAAATGTCAAACGTTAGGTGGCTTAGAGCCATAACATTTTAGCTTCTTCTTCCTCCATCAGCAGTCAATGTTCTCTCATCTCTTTCTTCCTTTGCACTACCTGGGCTTGATAAACTGGATGCACATAGTCTGCTTTTACAATGCTCTACTCTCTCCCTCAAGTCACAGTTCAAGGTCTGTTTGGCCCCCACTACTCAACACTCCCCAAAAGTTCTAACTTGGTATCGCAAGACTTTCCGGAAAAAGTACAGATACACCATTTTTACCTAAAAATTCTAGCTTTAATCCTGGGCCGTTCCCGAGAAATTGCAGATATGCTAAGTAGAGAGAGGATGGTTGCCCTCCAATTACTGTCGACTTCCAAAAAGGTGCTATAACATTGAATCGAATGAGCCCTCTCCGAGAGTGTCTAAGACCATCCATTCCACGAGAAGGGGCCAGGAAAAAAATGGACAAATTAAATAATCTATAGAAGAGATATGTCGCTTTACTTTGGTAGTGCTAGGGCTGCCTATTCATCTTGTTTCATAAATATTCATTCTCATTCTTTGGAGCAATTGAGAGGTATATCCTCTACCCTACCTCCTCCCATTACAGCTATGATGTAATAAAAATTGGCCATAGCACCAACAGCTTTTCCCGATACTGTTGATTCATTTTGGTGTCCATCTAATCCCCCTCCGGACCCTCCTCCGGAAGCTTCAAACAACTTACAACTACCCCCACAAAATCCCCCCACTTTTAAAACTGAGCTACCAAAGGGAAAGTGAGACAAATAAAAACAAGGGATTTTATGATACAATTCTACCTGAATTCCAAAGTATAGGCAAAACATATGGTTCTGTCTATCTTAATTTTTCCTGTTTATGACTTGGAATTTAAATCCAAGTTATTGAAATTAAATTTTAAAAGACGCCCCTTTAAGTTAATTCAGCCGGAAAAACTTCTGATCTAGACCTAGTGGACGCGTTCTCAATCACAAGGGTTGAACTGATGGTGGGTACTATATAGGTTGGTACCAAATAGGAAGAAATTACTCGCATTTCTTAGTCCCAAGCTGGTATCTCTGTCTATCATAGGGCAACCCTTCAACAGTGGCCACACCCCAAAACACGAAAAAAAAGAATCTTAAGAATAAAAAATGTAAAAACCAAATATTACAGGATATTCCGCACCGTATGTTCCGCGTGTATTTTTGAATATAAATAAAATATTCCAAAACCCCTTCTTTACTATCCCACTTGTATCCCTGGCCATGAAGCCTTTCGAAGGGGAAAAAGTGATTGAATTTCCATTTTGTATTATATTTTGTATTGTATTGTATTGAATAAACCTCTTGTTCTTCTTCTTCTTTGTATTTGTCATACCTTCCCTTTGGCCGCTCAGTTTTGCATGTGGGGGGGAAATTTCCAGGGAGGGTATCTGGGCGGAATTTACCGGGGGACTAGATCCAGAACCCTTAATTTTTATCTCCGTTCATTTGCAAGTGCCTAAATCACCAGCCTGCACAGAAATTTATTTCTGGGGATGAAATCCTTCAAACGTGCAAAAGCAATTAATTTATTTTAAAAATACAGGCAATATGATGAAATCGCAGAGGTCATTTTTGGGAGAAGGCGATAGGTTTTTGACCTCTCATCCTAGGCACTGAGGCCCACGTGATATGTGCAAAAGTAAACGCTTGTGAATAACATTACAGAGTCAGAAAAATAAAAAATAAATATGTTCTAAGTCCAACAAGATAAATTTTACAAAACAAAAATAAAATACCGACATTTCAGGAGGGGGCTGGATAAGAAGATAAATTCCACTGGATAGAAAGATAAATGTCTGAAGTGAACTTCCGAAAGAGAGCAAGCTGGAGTTAATCAGTTTTGATTTCATCCTTATTTTACTACCCTGCTCGGCATTATTGGTTGATCTATAGTTTTTAACATTTTCCGGAAACTTCGTGATCCCTTGTCCGAATGCTGCTTTTCAGGAGGTTCAAAATTTTTGTACAACTCATTCAACTTTTTCTGCAATTAGTTTCAATTTTCTAGCTTTTTCATCGGAGGAGGGGGGTAAATCATGGTTGGAGTTTTTTTTCTTGTTGGTTCTCTACACTCATATATGTTCCCATATGCATAAATCTTCTAGTTTTATCTTTACTGTTTTTCCAATGATATGTTTCTGGGAGAGCACACATAGTCTCGGAAAATCCCAAAAAGACACATTCCAGACAATGCTATTGCTTGAAATGTAAAAAATTTGGTGCTTTTATCTATATCGTCTATCGTAACTAGAGCCTTGAAATTCTATCAAAATGGTAGGAAGGTAGAAGGCGGCTTCTTTATGAGCATTTTTGGGCCACCAACTGCTCATTTCGTCTCTAAAACAAATAGCCAGAGACAGCCGGAAGTAAGGCTGTCCCATTAAATTCAGGTATACAATAAGTGATCAAAATGATAAGGGATTCGGTTCTTGCGACTCATTCGCTCTTGTAAAGCCTGTTATTTTGGTTGAATCTATAGCTATTAGCTGATTTCAGACCTTTGAAATTTCCTGCCCCATCGATAGCAAATGCAGACAAGGGCAACGCTTCGATCGTTTTACCACAACAATTTTAATGATTTACAAATGCTAAGTGGAGTAGGCTATACCTTCTGAAATATTACTTGGCCCTTTCCGTATTGCAGCAAGTTGTACAGGACTCAAGTTGCTTCTATCTCATATGTTTTAGACTAGATGCGTACAACTTAGCAATTTCTGTTCCGAAGGAGGTTAAATAATTGTCAAATTCTACAGGCGAGGAACGGTAAGCAAAAGAGGATAAATTATGTTTATCTGTTACGTCATTAAATTTAGCATGTCTAAAAATGTCAGACACGAATTATTTTAACCTTCTAAAGACATAAATCCGAAATGTATTGTCCCCCATAGACTACAGTGATACAAAAAATCGCGTTAAGGAATTTTTAGGGGGAGGGGAATGGTAGAAGGAAGAAAGAGGCAAATTGTATGGAAACTATAGGGGATATAGTAAAAATCTTGTAATGCCATGTACTTATCGATAATCCTACAAATGCCTGGTGCTGGATTTGTCTTAATTATGTGTTATGTTCTTTCGTTGTTTTTATCGGTTTTATGGTCTTTAAAAATGGGAAGAGGCCTTAATATTACGAAAATTTTGAATTTATGGCGTCTCATGCCGCAAACTGATAATTTTGCAGAGTAAAACTCATCGAGCGAAAATTGTGTTGTGACTAAAAGCTTTATATTCTTGCACGAGAACAAGGCATATTTCCCACCATTGGGACAAGGCTTATGTTGTTCTGGAAGAGCTTGAGGTGCTGAGCATACTATCTTAGCATAGTAAATGTGTGAATAGGTCTTTTGGGCGGTAACTCTGGCTCTTTCCGCCCCTGAAATTTGTGCCTTTATTTTTAGTACTTAAGCATTTACTTAATATTTTATAGTCAATATCTGCATGTACGTATATATTTCCAAAAAAGCTATCGGGCTATAGGAAGAAAAACAGAAAAAAAAGAACATGAACATAACAAAACCAATAAGAAAAACACAAATAAATTAAAAAGAAAAAAATACTTACATGTGAATCTCCACGAAATTAATTATAAAGAGATACATTTTTCACGATGTATCAGCCCATTTTCAACATATATTAACGACAAATTCAACAAAAAGCATTAATGGGTAAATTTATTTGCTTCGGTTCTAAATGTAAATTCAATGAAAACCGAAGGGGCTGCTATCTCTTTTCTCCCGAGTTTATGCTTTGCATTATTGTTTCCCCATTAAAACTAAAATAGTGACGATGACCACACTGCCTTTCCATAACAAACAAATACAAAGTAGAAACAATAGGAAAAATCTTTTCAAGACAGTGGAAATCAGTTCTGTGAATATTTCAGCCCTATGTCCAAGGGCCGTCTTCGGCACAATACGAGAACAAGAGAGAAAATATGTATATATAAATAAACTTACATTAAATTGTGAGACTTAAAACTAGATAATGTTATTTAAAAGAAAAATTTAAAACAGCCCTAGCATCCTTACTCCAACGAAGTTCAACCAGGACTGATAAAAAAAAATGAAGTGAGAATATAAACTCATTCAAAACTAAAGAAAACAAAGTGAATTGCTTTTTTCTGCTTTAGTTATTATAATAGAAGGATCTCTTCGGAGATTAGATAGTATTTTTATGTCGTGCAAATTTTTTGGTGTGGAAGTGGTAGGAGGCTTAAACTTTTTTTGGCTGTTATAAAGGATAATTTATAAGACCAGATCTAACTTCATCAGGGTTAGAAACAGAAGGATAGTGTTATGAAGGACAGAAGGATAAACACTATCCTTCTGTTTCTAACCCTGATGAAGTTAGATCTGGTCTTATAAATATCCTTTATAACAGCCGAAAAAAGTTTAAGCCTCCTACCACTTCCGCACCGAAAAATTTGCATGATATAAAAATACTGTCTAATCTCCGACAAGATCCTTCTATTATATTAAGTAAAGCAGACAAAAGCAATACATTTGTTGTCATGAATACGACAGACTATGACAACAAAATTCTTTCGCATTTAAATGACACAATTACATATAAAACAATAACTCAAGATCCTACTGATCGGTTTGCTAATAATATTATAAATGAATTAAAGCAGCTAAAACAAAATGGTAAAATTACCCCACAATTATACAATAAATTTTTTTCCCGTGGTAGTTTCTGTCCTAAACTCTACGGCTTACCAAAAATACATAAACAGGGTATTCCCTTAAGACCTATCGTAGCGTGTACTAAAGCCCCTGCTGCCAATATTGGGAAATGGCTTTGCACAGCTTTCAAACCTTTATTGTATTCTCAAAATTCCTATATTCGTAATTCGGCAGATTTGGTTGAAAAACTTAGCAACACAAGTATTTCAGAAAACACAATAGTTAGTAGTTTTGACATTGTTTCCATGTATACAAATATAGATGTGACTATTTCTGAGGAATTATTAAAAAACAAAATAGAAGAAAATTACCACTTAATCGAGGCTTCAGCGACGGGAATTGATTGTGAAGTTTTAATGACTCTGGTTAAAATTTGTAATAAGTTTTCTATGTATTTTCAATTTCGCGATTCTTTTTATCAGCAAAAAATGGGTTACCCATGGGGGCACCTTTATCCGGGCTACTGGCAAATATTTATGTCGAGAACCTTGAAAATTGGGCATTAAATTCTTATTTTTTAAAACACGTCTATTGGGGTCGTTATATGGATGACGTAATTTCACTTTGGAATTATGAGGAAGCTGAACTTCGGGGCTTCTTAGATCATCTTAACACTTATGACCGAAATTTGCAGTTCACCCTAGAAGTTGAAATTGAAAATAAACTACCGTTTTTAGATGTGTTAATTATTCGTAATGCTGATAAACTGGATTTTACTATCTATCGAAAGCCAACACAAAACAATAGATATCTTCACTTTAATTCAAATCACCCCCCATAAGTTAAAAGAGCAGTTGTAACGTCCCTCATTGATCGTGCCCTGAATATTTGCTCCGATTCGTATATAAATGCAGAAATAAACTTTATCAGAGATATTATTTTTGGTAATGGATACCCCATTCCTTTTGTCAATAAAATAATTAACCGTAGAATAAAAAGACATTCTTGTAAAATCGAAGAAGATATTTCACAATGTGAGGCTACTGATAAGCCCTCAAATATTGTCTATTTTCCGTATATCCCAAAGATCACAACAAAATTAAAAAATATTTGCAAAAAAAATAATCTGTACGTTGTTTTTACTAATAATTTTAAAATCATTAATTTCTTAAATTCCAGTAAAGATAAGACCCCAGTTACTCACCAAAGAGGGGTCTATCAAATACCCTGTGATTGCGGAAATTACTATGTCGGCAGGACCCATCAGAATTTAGAAAAATGGTTACAACAGCATAAAAAGACATAGACAAGGCATTAATTTTAAACAGTTCCAACAATTCCTTTGATTCTGCTTTAGGTGGGCATATATTTAATAATCCGTCCCACACGATACTTTTTGAAAAATCTTCACTCATCAGTAATGATTTGGGGATAAAACAGGTGGTTCGAGAATAAATCAAAATTAATCTCAAAATAAATAATAATATTACTTTGAACAGGGACTTAGGGGAATACTCATTAAATTCTTTATACTCAAATTTAATTAAAAACGATCTAACAAAATATTTTACTAAACCGGTTTATAATAGTACTGAACCAGCTACGAAAAGGCCTTTGAGACAGGCTTCTAAAAAAGCAAGGTTGGCTCTGAGAAATTGCATTCAATCACTTTGTTCTCTTTAGTTTGAATGAGTTTATATTCTCACTTCATTCTTTGTATCAGTCCTGGTTGAACTTCGTTGAAGTAAGGATGCAAGGGCTGTTTTTAAAGAAGTTTTTAAATAACATTATTTAGTTTTAATTCTCACAATTTAATGTACGTTTATGTATATATGCATGTTTTCTCTCTTGTTCTGGCATTGTGCTGAAGACGGCCCTTGGACATAGGGCCGAAATATTCACAGAACTGATTTCAACTGTCTTGAAAAGATTTTCCCTATTGTTTCTACTTTGTATTTGTTTGCCATTAAAACTAAATTAAAACCTCTTAGCTCTTTATACCTTTTAATTTATTTTAAGCTATTTTCTAACGGAAATTGTACGCTAGAGCTGTGAATGCTCTTATTCTTCCACATACACAATGATTCATACGCACCCGATACACATGGCAAAGGGACTGCCTTCTCTTCTTTGTATAATAGCTACGGCCAGTTCTTTATCCGGGATTTTGTTCGGGGAGGGGGTTACACAAAAACTAAAACACGCATCAAAAATTTGTTTAAATTCACTTTTGTTACGTTTTTATGAGTCGGACAAATATTTGGCGGAGGAGGGGATTCAAACATCCCTATCCCCCTGCATACGGTCTTGGCTACAGAAATGGCTGCAACCTAGTAATGAGTTATCCACACCCCATAGTAACAGAAAGTTCAAAAATGCGTTTAATAAAAAGTAATAAAAAATAGTTTAATAAAAAATTGAAGTTTAAAGCTGATTCAATATTTTAATTAATCTTCTTAGTAAAAGGTTTATGCGGAAGCAAATTTATGGGCATTTTCAAAAAGAGCCTGAAACCCCTTGAAAATTACGTCAGGCCAAAATGAGAAATTCAGCATTGGAATCACCCAGGTCAGAAATCCTTACAGAAGTCCCCAACCCTGAGTAACAAGGAAAACCACCTTTTTGCAGTTTAAGCACTGACAAGTTTTTTTTTTTTGACAAGTTTTTTTACTTCTTTTTTTCCCATGGGCGATCGTATCAGCAGTCGTGGAATGTTGGGAGAGGGCTAATATTAACAGATTTCGCCATATCTAGTGCCCTTTTTAAGTAACAAAAGAAATCATGCTACAGCGAAGTGGTATTTTCAGCCATTCCGTTCGACGAAGCACCAATTTCCACCCAAAAATGGTAAAAAATCCAGGGATTGCAAATTATAAATAGTAAATAAATTTTCGCGGTCTTAATCTTTATACAGCAGGTTTCAGGCCACCCATCTTGACGGACCAAAGGAAAGTGGCGTTTTTCTTTTCGAAAAATGAACTTGATTGTGTTTTTTAGACAACTATATTTGTATACTAAAAGTTATTGGTATTATGTTGGCGAAACACTACTGAAAGGCTTATAAATTCGTGTTTTATTTTCTTTAGGCTACTGATGTAATTTTCTGATCTTAAACGAAATCCTTTTTTAGGTTGGTTTTGTATTTTCGGCAAAGAGGTATTGTTTTGCTTTGCTTTTTAATTCTACAGACACTGGAAAATATCATATTTCATTTATTTAAACTAGTTTTGGAGACACATCTTCTGTAATCTGCATCGTATTAATTTTGTTCATTTTAAGGTTCAACCTCGTTCTTTACTTCCATAAGAAAAGCTTCTTTTTTTATTTTGTTCAAATCTTTTCTCTATACGCATAGTTCGGTAAATTAAAATGCGTCATGTTCTAAAATGCCTGGGCCAATCAACTTTGTATTTTGGGAGGGATACGTTCCTTGGGCCATGGGGCCTTCAAACTTACGTCGTGGAGGAAGGGTGACATGAGAGAGTTCAGGGGCAGGGGTTTTGAGACTCTTTACCCTTTCCCTCCGATCAAGCTGAAATTTTAACAAAGTTTATCTTCTACTTCAGAGACACCGATGCTCAAAAAAACTAATGAAAAGAAAAAGAATTATGGGAGGGGTATAGGCTTGCAAAAAATGTTTGCAAAAAAGGTAAATATATATCCTACAACAAATGGTGAGTTACATGGAGCATGGTTTGATTTGACCATCCATAATCAATGCAAATTATGTTCAAATTGCATAATATCTCGCCAACGGCTGGGCTGATTGACTTGAATCTTCCATGGATACGTTCCGTCAAGGGGATATCGAATTTCACTATGAAATAGGGTTAACAGAAGGGGGGTTTAGGGTATGATTTTGACGTTTGGCATTTTGTTGTCTCTAGTCGAGATGAAGGTTATGCCTAGGAGATACAAAATATGCAAAAAAAAACTGAAAACAAAAAGAACTGAAGGACGTCGATAAGGTATAAAAACATTAAATTGTATCCAAAAAGAAAAAAAAACGGAAGTAAAACACACAAAAAAACTATATTATGATAACAAGGGTGCGAAGGCCCATAGCGACTGAGGGAGCCCTATAGCGACAAAAGGAGACGACGTCAAGCTATGTTTATAAGGTCTTAGCGCCCGATAAAAAAAAAACGCGAGGGTTAAAGACCCGAACTAGCGGTGGGGTTTGACAAAAAAAAAAAAAAAAAACAAAAAGTGGACGGCTTTTTACCTTCAAGAAGACCATGATGTGGGCTTCTTTGACCGGTTGTTCCCGTAACTCACCTAGTTTGTTTTTGAACTTGTTTCTGCCTTTCAAACTCCTCTTTTCTTAAAAACAAGAGCTAAGAGCTCACATGGCACTTGTGACGAGGTCGGAAGAGCCAAGAGCCAAGAACTAATATGGTATGAGCTCTAGCGAAACTCTAAGAATCAATAGATTGATTTATAAGGAAAATCAGAGGCTTAATGTCGGTCGGGATTTAAAATAAGAGCTCTGAGTCACGAGGTCCTTCTAAATATCAAAATTCATTAGGATCCGATCATCTACTCGTAAGTTAAAAATACCTCCATTTTTCTAATTCTTCCTCTACCTTCAGCCCCCCAGATGGTCGAATCAGGGAAAACGACTTTATCAAGTCAACTTGTGCAGCTCCCCGACACGCCTACCAATTTTCATCGTTCTAGCACGTCCAGAAGCACCAAACTCGCCAAAGCATTGAACCCCACCACCTAACTCCCCCAAAGAGAGCGGATCCAGTCCGGTTACGTCAATCACGTATCTACGATATTCATAAGCGTTTTCAAAGGTTTCCGGTTTCCCCCTCCAACTCCCCCCAATGTCAACATATCTCGTCGGGATTTGAAATAAGAGCTCTGAGACATGAGTTACTTCTAAATATCCAATTTCATTAAGATCCGGTCACCCGTTCTTAAGTTAAAAATACCTCAATTTTTCTAATTTTTCCATATAACAACCCCCAGCTCCCCCAAAGAGAACGGATACGTGCCAATTATGTCAATCTCGTATCTATAACTTGTGTTTATTCTTCCCATCAACCTTCATTCCGATCTCTCCACTCTAAGCGTTTTCCAAGATTTCCGGTTTCCAAGATTTCTGTCCCCCCCCCATCAACCCTCCATGTCCCCGGATCCGATTCGAATTGAAAATGAAGCATCTGAGACATAAGATACTTCTATATATCAAGTTTCATTAAGATCCGATCACCCATTCGTAAGATACCTCGATTTTCATGTTTTTCAAGAATTCCGGTTTCCCCCTTCCAACTCCCTTCAATGTGGCCGGATCTCATCGAGATTTAAAATAAGAGTTCTAAAGCACAAGATCCTTTTAGATATCAAATTTCTTTAAGATCTGATCACCCGTTCGTAAGTTACAAATACTTCATTTTTTCTAATTTTTCCGAACTACACCCCCCCCCCCCAACTCCACCAAAAGGAGCATATCTGGTCCGATTATGTCAGTCACCTATCTTGAACTTGTGCTTATTCTTTCCACCAAGTTTCATACTGATCTCTCCACTTTAAGCGTTTTCCAAGATTTCTGCCCCCCCCTAAAGACACTGGATCTGGTCGGGATTTAAAATAAGAGATCTGAGTTTCAAGGTCCTTCTAAATATGAAATTTCTTTAAGATACGATAACTCTTTCGTAAGTCAAAAATACCTCATTTTGTTAATATACTCATTTCAGATCCGTTTCGGTTATGTTAATCACGTATCTAGGACTTCTGATTATTTCCCCCATCAAGTTTCATCCCGATCTCTCCACTCTAGGCCTTTCCCTAGATTTTAGGTCCCCCTCAAACTCCCCCCAATGTCACCGGATCCAGTCAGGATTTAAAGTAAGAGCTTTGAGACACGATATCCTTCTCAACATCAAATTTCACTAAGATCCGATCACTCCTTCGTAAGTTAAAAATACCTCATTTTTTTATTTTTCAGAATCAACCCTCCTCCCCCCAACTCCCTAAAGAGAGCAGATTCATTCCGGTTATGTCAATCACGTATCTAGGACTTACGATTATTTTTACCACCAAGTTTCATCCCGGTCCCTCCACTCTAAGCGTTTGCCAAGATTTTAGGTCCCCCCTCCAACTCCCCCAATGTCACCTGATCCGGTTGGGATTTAAAATAAGATCTCTGAGACACGATATCCTTCCAAAAATCAAATTTCATTAAGATCCAATCACTCCTTCGTAAGCTAAAAATACCTCATTTTTCAGAATTACCCCCCCCCCCCACTCCCCCAAAGAGAAGGGATCCGTTCTGGTTATGTCAATCACGTATCTAGGACTTGTGCTTACTTTTCCCACCAAGTTTCATCCCAATCCCTCCACTCTAAGCGTTTCCCAAGATTTTAGGCCCCCATCCAACTCCCCCCAATGTCACCTGATCTGATCAGGATTCAAAATAAGAGCTCTGAGACACGATATCCTGCCAAACATCAAATTTAATTAAGATCCCATCACCCGTTCGTAAGTTAAAAATACGGCATTTTTTCCGAATTAACCGCCCAACCTTCCCCAGATGGTCAAATCACGAAAATGACTATTTATAATTTAATCTGCTCTGGTCCCTGATACGCCTGCCAAATTTCATCGTTCTAGCTTACCTGGAAGTGCCTAAAAAAGCAAAACCGGGACAGACCGACAGAATTTGCGATCGCTTTGCGATGTCACTTGGTTAATACCAAATGGCATAAAAACCCTTTTACAAACATGGATATGATCATCCCTTGGAGATAAAAACAGAGAGACACATAACACAAATCCTCAACTATCTTTGGCAATCAAAATAAAAAGAAAACTTCTCGTTTTAAGATAGGTGCCTGAAGCATCTGTAATATGCCAATCAGCATTGCTGATCTTAATGGCGCGATTTTCATCAGGATCCCTACGCCTTTTATGATTATCCCCCCGTTTCTGCTCTTTTCCATTTTAAGGTGATAGGGTCCCTTACTCCCTTACTCCCTTGACACTAGGCCGAGACAAAGGGATTGCTCCTAGCCTGTACATAACATGGCTCTTGTCTTAATGATTGTCCCCAATAAGAAGCTAGTTTGTCTCGCATTGCCTAGTCTAAATGCTTTATTCGTACAAATTATGAGAATATAGGGGATAAACCTACCTCTGCAGTTTGGTGTGAAGGAACATCCACACAAATTTGAATACGCTTGCCTTAAAATACATATTTTGAGTTTCTGATATTTTCCCTTCCTTTTGTAAAACTATAGATTTTCTAATGCAGATATATTTCAATGGTGGCTCCTTTTGAAGTATGTAACTTTCTCAAACTCCAATTTTTTAGTATCTTCATTTCAATTTATGAGGATCGTTCTTTATTTACCGTTCATTACTATGACTAGTTTGAAATGTAATAAAAAGAAAAAAAAATGGAACTTGCAAATTATGTGAAAATTCAAGTAATTTGTGAAACTATCTTGAAGAACCATGAGACTTCAGGAGCAATAATCTTAGAGCCCAACCAGCCAGCTCATGTGCCGTTTTTAGGCTGAAGAACTGAGGACTGAAGAACTTTTAGGCTGAAGAACTGATGGGGCTCTCTAAATCGGAGTTACTGCAGTAGGTTTCTTTCTGGAAAAGTGAATATCTGTTTCATTCTTGGCTCAAACTTCAAAGATATGAAGACATGCTATGGTTTTTTCATCTTTAGTGACCCACTGTCCAAAGGCCGGACTGCTATTTTCGGTGGCGTACTCCAAATAGCTACACATTTCCTTTTAAGTGGGGACCTTGTTTAAACTTTAAAATGTAAACCATATTTCTGCAATTAGTGATACATGAACGTTGAGTCTCATTACGTCTATGTCAAAAGTGATTAAAACCGGCAAGATTGAGGAAATACAATGTAGGTCGTGTATTTCTATTTTAAAGTATTTTGGTTTTACTCTTATCGAACATCTGGTGAATTGGATTTAATAAATCTGAAAGACGATATAAGGACTTGTCATTATTTAGCTATTTTGGAACTTATTGAAAGTGACTTGTTTCATTTTACAGTCAAACTTTCTCTGAGTTTTTGATTTTGTGACTGAAGTCTTAATCAGTAAAAATTTCATTGTACTAATAAACTCACCTTGAACTTTAGATAAGAATGCGCTAGTGCCTAAGCTGTTCTAAAAGCGGGACAGCCAGTCTTACGTAAAGCTATTGAAGGACCCACCTTTAGTCTATAGGCTACTATAACCTAAAACATTCAGTTCCTTAAAAGTGATGCCACAACTCTGATTCGTCAATTACTTGATATTACGAGCAGAAGAAGGTTATCAGAGGGAAACGACATCCAAGAACGTTTAAACAAAATCAACTTGAATTAACCTGATAAGTATCTGAATTAATTTGGCTCATCAAAAGTACACAGGAACAAGAAGAAGTTATTTGCCTAGCTCTAAATTTCATAGAAAGCCGGTTTTTTCATATTATTTGATTCCATTAAAATTTGATTTCCATGTCCACTCAAACGGCACCATCATAATAAAAAGATACAAAACCTAGTATATGTGACAGTGAAGCCTCCTTTAGTATCTTAGTAGGTTCCTGTGCCACAATCCTTTTATTCACCTAAAAGAGCATTTGAACTTTTAAATTTCGTTCGAATGAGCCCTCTCCCAATTTTCTACCCCCAATAGTTCGATACTAAAGAAAAAACACCCAGCGCGAGCTTCCTTCTGGCAAAAAATACAAAATTCTATATTTTCCTATACAGGATCTCAAAACTTCCACATGCTTGATTCCACATTTTTCTATATAGGAGCTCGAAACCTCTACATTCATTGATTGCGAAGTTTTAATGACCCTAGTTAAAAATTTGTAATAAGTTCTTAATGCATTGTCCCTTCTGTCATTCCTTTTGCCAGCAAATAAAAGGGCTGCCAATGGAAGAACCTTTCTCCGGGCTGCTGGCAAATATTTATGTCGAGCTCGAAAATTGGGCTTTAAATTCTGATTATTTAAAACACATCTATTGGGGACGCTACGTGGATGACGTAATTTCACTGTGGAATTATCGGGAAATTGAATTTCAGGTTTTTTTAAAGACCATTTTAATATTTATGACAGAAATTTTAGTTTAACTTAGAAATTGAAATTGAGAATAAATTACCGTTTTTAGATGTGTATATTATTCGTAGTATTGATAAGCTAGATTTTACTATCTACAAAAAACCAACGCAAAGCAATAGATATCTTCACTTGAAATCAAATTACCCCCCAAAAGTTACAATACCAGTTGTAACTCCTCCCATGGATCGTGCCCCGAACATTTGCTCCTATTCGCACATAAAATCAGAAATGAATATTATCAGAAATATTCTTTTTGGTAAGGGATACCCCATTCTTATTGTCAATAATACAATTAGCCGTAGACTAAAAAGACATTCCCGTAAAATTAAAGATATTTAACAATTTGAGGCTCCTGATAAGCCATCAAATGTCTTCCGTACAATGTATCTTCCGTACATCCCAAAAATCACAACAAAAATTAAAAAATGTTTGCACGAAAAATAAGCTGTATGTAGTTTTCACTAATAATCTTCAAATCACATATTTTTTAAACTCTGGTACAGATAAAATCCCAGTTACTCGCCAAAGACGGGTTGGTCAAATACCATGTGACAGCGCCAATTACTATGTTGCCAAAACTCATCAGAATCTAGAAAAACGCCTACACCAGCATAAAGACAAGATAGACAAAGAATTCATTTCTAACAGCTCTAATAGCTCCTTTGATTCTGCTTTAGATAGCCATATTTTTAATAGTCCCAAATTTTTTGAAAAACCTTCTCTCATTAGTATTAATTTGGGCATAAAACAGGTGGTTCGGGAATCAATCGAAATTAGACTCAAAATAAATCATAATATTTCTTTAAATAAGAACTTCAGGGAATATTTATTAAATTCTTTATGCACAAATTAAATTTAAAATTATGTAACAAAATATTTTACTAAACCAATAGACAATAGTAGTGAGCCTGTTACAAAAAGGCCTTTAAGGCTCGCTGCCAAAAAAGCAAGATTAGCTTTGAAAGCTTGTATTTAATTATTTTATTTCTTTTGAATGAATTCTATCATCTGTCTTCATTATATTCATCAGTCCTGGTTGAACTTCGTTTAAGTAAGGATGCTAAGGCTGTTTTAAAAGTCTGAAAAAGATAAATTTTTAGTTTTAAAATTCACATTTTAATGTAAGCTTTATATACATATTTTTTTTTTTGTTGGTGTTGTGCTGAAGACGACCCTTGGACATAGGGCCAAAATATTCACTGAATTGAATTCCACTGTCTTGAGAAAATTGTCCCTATTGTTTCTAAGTATGTTTGTTATGAAAAGGCAGTGTAGTCTTCGTCACTATTTATTTCTAGCCTCTCACGTATATATTGCAGTTGTGGCCCTGGTCCTGAATTGGGATTTTTTTTGGACATATACTTATTGTATATGAAGTGACTTAAATAGGATTTATTGCTTTCACAATATTATTTTGAAAAAGCTGGTAAACCATTGCGAGACCAATTGGCGATGAGAAGTTTAGTAGCTTTTTAGTAAATTTTTCGATCAATAAACCAAAACAAAGTGACATGGATCTGGTTTGTAGTTGTTTTGAGGGGTTTACAGTACTGGTTTGCAGTTGCTTAAAACTTGTTCCAAAATTTAAATATTTTCTACAGCACTTCAACAACCCTTGAATATCTCAACTGTGCAGCCCCCTCTAGATCGTAGCCCAATAGCTTTCCAAGTAATTCTATAGCATAGCTTTCCAACCCTATGGTTAATATTTAAAACAAGAGCTAAGAGCTCATATGGCACTTGTGACGAGGGGAGAAGAGCTAAGAGCCAAGAGATCATATGGTATGAGCTCTAACAAAATTCTATGAATCAATAGATTGATTTAAAAGGGACAATAAGAGGCTTAATTCCGGTCAAGATTTAAAATAAGAGCTCTGCATCACAAAGTCCTTCTAAATATTAAAATTCATTAAGATCCGATCACCCACTCGTAAGTTATAAATACCTAATTTTTTATAATTTTTCCTCTCCCTTTTGCCCCCCCAGATGGTCGAATCTGGGAAAACGACTTTATCAAGTCAAATTGTGCAGCTCCCTGACACGCCTACCAATTTTCATCGCCCTAGCACGTCCAGAAGCACCGAACTCGCCAAATCCCTGAACCCCTCCCCCCAACTCCCTCAAAGAGAGCGAATACAGTACGATTCTGTCACGTATCATATCAATCATGTATCAAGGACATTTGTTTATTTTATCCACCAAGCTTCATCCCGTTTCCTCCACTCCAAGTGTTCTTCCAAGATTTCCCCCTCCAACTCCCCCCAATGTCAAAAGATCTGGTCCGGATTTGAAATAAGAGCTCTGAGACATGAATTCCTTCTAAAAATCAAATTTCATTACGATCCGATCATCTATTCGTAAGATAAAAATACCCCAATTTTCATGTTTTCCAAGAATTCCGGTTTCCCCCTCCAACTCCCCCGAATGTCACAGGATCTGGTCGGAATTTGAAATTAGAACTTTAAAGCACAAGATCCTTCTAAATATCAAATTTCATTAAGATCTGGTCACCCTTTCGTAAGTTACAAATACCTCAATTTTCAAAATTACCCCCCCCCCCCCCCAATTCCACCAAAGAGAGCAGATCCGGTCCAGTAATGTCAGTCACGTATCTTAGACAGGTTTCTATTCTTCCCATCCAGTTTCATCCTGATCTCACCGCTTTAAGTATTTTCTAAGATTTCCGGTCCCTCCAACTGCCCCACCCTAATTACGCTTGATCCGGTTGAGATTTAAAACAAGATATCTGAGTTACGAGGTCCTTCTAAATATGAAGTTTCATGAAGATCCGATCACTCCTTCGTAAGTTAAAAATACGTCATTTTTTCTTATTTTTCAGAATTACCCCCCCCCCCCCCAATTGAGCGGATCCGTTCCAATTATGTAAATCACGTATGGAAGACTTTTGCTTATTTTTCCAACCAAGTTTCATCCCAATCCCTCCAATCTAAGCATTTTCCATCATTTCAGGTTTCCCCACCCCAAACTTCCCCCAATGTCGCCAGATCCCGTCAGGATTTAAAATAAGAGCTTTGAGACACGATATCCTTCTAAATATCAAATTTCATGGAGATCCATTCACCCGTTCGTAAGTTAAAAATACCTCATTTTTTCTATTTTTTTCAGAATTAACCCCCCCCCCCAACTACCCCAAAGAGAGCGGACCCGTTCTGGTTATGTCAATCATGTATCTAAGACTCGTGTTTTTTCCCCATCAAGTTTCATCCCGATCCCTTCCACTCTAAGTGTTTTCCAAGTTTTAGATTTCCCCCTCTCAACTCCCCCCCCCAACGTCACCAGACCCGGTCGGGTTTAAGAGCTCTGAGCCACGATATCCTTCTAAATATCAAATTTCATTGAGATCCGATCACCCGTTCGTAAGTTAAAAATACCCCTTTTTTTTAATTTTTCAGAAATACCCCCCCCCCCCCCCCAACTACCCCAAAGAGAGCGGATCCGTTCCGTTTATGTCAATCATCTATCTAGGACTTGTGTTTATTTTTCCAACCATGTTTCATCCCGATCCCTCCACTCTAAGTGTTTTCCAAGTTTTAGGTTTCCCCCTCCCTACTCCCCGCCCCCGTCACCAGATCCGGTCGGGATTTAAAATAAGCTCTAAGACACGATATCCTTCTAAACATCAAATTTCATTGAGATCTGATCACCCGTTCGTAAGTCGAAAATACCTCATTTTTTCTAATTTTTAAGAATTGCTCCCCCCCCAACTACCCCAAAGAGAGCGAATCAGTTCTGATTATGTCAATCATGTATCTGGGACTTGCACTTATTTTTCCCATCAAGTTTCATCCCGATCCCTCCACTCTAAGTGTTTTCCAAGATTTTAGGTCCCCCCCCCTCCAACTCCCCCCAATGTCATCAGATGCGGTCGAGATTTAAAATAAGAGCTCTGAGACACAATATCATTCCAAACATCAAATTTCATTAAGATCCAATCACCCGCTCATAAGTTAAAAATACTTCATTTTTTCTATTTTTTGCGAATTAACCGGCCCTCCACTCCTCCCCAGATGGTCAAATCGGGAAAACGACTATTTCTAATTTAATCTGGTCCGGTCCCTGATACGCTTGCCAAATTTCATCGTCCTAGCTTACCTGGAAGTGCCTAAAGTAGCAAAACCGGGACCGACCGACAGAATTTGGATTGCTATATGTCACTTGGTTAATACCAAGTGCCATAAAAATTATATAATGAGGAGGCGTGTGGTTGTGTCGAAGAGTGAAGTGGGAGTCGTACTGCGTGATAGTGAAGAATCTTTTATGTTTATGGGTCTCAACGTGAATTTTGTCACAGAGCAGTGTATTTTAAGTTTAGTTATTTCTTTCTTTTAATTAAACCCGATTGAACCTTGAACCTTGAATTATCCTGTTATTCGCTAAATTTATCTATAAATTTGGCACATATTATATTTTGTTTTCATTAAAGCTATTTGTCTTGGATAATTGTAAAACAGTTCAATTAAAGGTGTGTCCTAACCAGCTTCATAGTCAATTCAATCACTAACAACTAATGCAGCGACAAAAGAATAAAATAAATCTCAAACGAACATTTATTTATGCACTTAACAAATAATAGTCCAGGTACATTGTATGGTCAAATGCCATACTTTACACACAAAAAATCGCTGAAGAAATAGCACACAACATATATATATATATATATATATATATATATATATATATATATATATATATATATATATATATATATATATATATATATATATGTATATATATATATATATATATATATATATATATATATATATATATATATATATATATATATATATAAATGGTAGTAGACAAAGGAAGGGGTTCAATTTTTTCAGGGGGAGGGATTAAAGTCTAACTATTAGTACACTTTCCAATGTTTTATTTCTAACGAGAAAAAAAAAGTTGGCCAAATAAATATTACTAGAGTAGCAAGCTTTTTTGGAAAGATTTGGCTTTCCAAAGATGTACAGGCATTCCTTTGCCTTTACCATACTGAATAATATTAATATGTATAGATATACAAGCATATTTCTTTGAAAAATAGATTGGCAGTCTTAAATAGCTAATAATAATATAAAAAATGCCTTATAAATATGTTGATTTGATGCTAATAAATATCGTAGCATCCAGGCTTTGGTTCCAAGAAAAGAATAAATCACTATAATGTAAAATCCTTATTTGAAGAGTTAAATCTCTTTTTTTTACTTTTGAAATCCATTCTAAAGACCAATGATGCTGGATTTAGGATTCATGTACGCGAAGAGAAAAAACAGCAAATGATTGCAATGTGGGCATGTGTTTACTTATTAAGATTAGGCGTTAGTAGATATATAGAACGTAGCAAAAATTCAACTCAATATATTACTATTAGTCAATATGAGAAATAAACATAACTGTATTATTATTCGTTCAATACTTTATTTGATGAAAGTCTAGCCATAAACGAAAACCAAAACGTGAAAATCTTCCAAAATTGTAGTAACATATTTCTTTTTTACACGATCATTATATAAATATGGAATTACACAGAGTTCTCAGATTCCCTATTTTATCGACAAGTTTTGGGAATATAAACAATATATAAATTTGTAAAAACATACAAAAAAGAAAAAGAAAAAATGTCTGGACTAAGACTAGCAACACTTTAAAGTGATAGTGTGTGTATTTTTGTCAGGCATCTATGCAGGGGGTCTTTGAATCCAACCTTTATCTATTGAAATGCCTTGAATTGAACGATTTTCGCAATATCCTATATCTGTTTTTATAATCAGTCCGATATGTCTGTTTAACCAACGTTACCCATACCTTTTTTGCCTAAATGCCTGCTTTTTTTTTTTGTTGTTGTTTTTTTCCTTAAGAAGACTCCATAAATAAAATGTTCTTTTGTTATAACATTTCATGTGCCTTCGACGCCATTACTGTTACCACTCATGACTTAAACAGTTGAAAAGACTTAATATATTAAGAGAACGCCTCGAACTATCATTACTCAACTGAAAAACTACGGAACAAGAGAGCAATTGGACTTAGTGATGCAGAAGGTCTTCAACCCTCTTCTATTGCGCAAAAAGATTTCTAAGCAAAATCTTACATGCATAAAACATGCGGACCAAATCTTCTTTTTAATTCTGCTATATAACAACCTGGAATTATGAATTTCAATTACATAAATTCTTAAATTTCTCTTTAATAAAATTCCTTGATTCGTCCGTCAAACATGATTTTCAACATAAACATCAAATTGGGAGCAAAAACATTCACGACAAAAATGGATGTTGGCCTGTTTTTTATTTGTTTTCTCTGTTAAAGGTTGCTATTATTTTTTCCCGTTTCGTGGTTCAAGTGAATTGGATACATTCTGAAAAACTACGTCCAATTGATACAAAATAAAGATTTGGGCTTAGCAATAGTCATCCGTATATTTCACTGGGGCATACATATAAAGGACTGACCATAAGCCTGGATTGCTGCCCAAATTAATACATATGTACAAAGTATAAGCGTGCTTGATAATATAATATTCAATAGTAAAATAATTGCTACTCTTTCCTATCATAAAGGTATTGACTCTTTCATGAGTTTTCAAAAGGTTAATTTCCCTCAATCTTTTCTCGGTGAGGGAGAATGTTATGCTTACAAGTTACTTCAGAGTTGTATGTAATCAAGAGAAAACTTCTTCAGCTTGTCAAATTTTTCCCTCTGCTTCACCATAGGGAAGTTGACAATACTCTGAACATGATTTACCTTAGGTTTTGCATAGTTTGTTATTTCACCTACAACCACATCCTTCAACAACCATGTCTTGATAGTTCTTCAACACAAGTTTCTCAAATTCGTCAAGGTATAACATAGAAATAGATGACAAATCTGTTGGAACACAACAAGCAGGCCTGACTGCTGGATTTACAGAGTTGACCAGATTTTGGACTATAGCATGGTTAGTTGAGTTTAAATGATCTGCTAAAGGAAATGGGCATTTACCTTCACAAAAATATGCATTATAACCATGCGGTGCAACAATCCAATCATTCCACTTAACTTCATTAAAATCAACATAGAGTGGTAGGCGGCGACATAATTCGTGCTTTCCCTTCTTACGGTGTTTTCTCCTTGGAGCACGTTTACTCCTTTGTCGACCTCTTCCATCGTCGGTATATGTTACAAGAAGTGGTTGCTCTTGCAGCCACGTTGTGTCAGCAATATCTTCATCATATGGGTGTTGTGTTTCCCAGACACTTCCCGAGTCCCTTTTTCGCCTTTTTAAAAGTCTCAAATGTTCGTCTTTGGCTAGGCTACCGTCAGTGGAGGTCACTTCAATTAATATTCCAAAGTTTTTTCTCGGTTCTAACCTCCAGCGATCAATTGCAGGAAATATATCAAAAGTTTCCCATCCACCATTACCACAGTTTAACAACTTTGTATCCAAAACACGAGAAATAGGAGTTCCGTCACTCTGATATTTCAATATATCAGAAACAGTCACTTGCTGTTTGGGATGCTTTATAGTACTATTACTTTTCACGCTTCTCCGATGCCGTAGTTGCTTTCTAAAAAGACGTATCTCTGCTGCTTTTAGTACCTCAGTTTCGGGTATTGATTTCAAGTCAAACTTGAGATGAGCCCTGTTGATTTCACTTCTCTTTTCTTCACCTGCAAATAACATAATATTTTTACATCGTAAAGAGTGTCCTTAAAGAACTAAGGAATAAAAAAAAAAAAATTTTGCTCCCTGTACCCACCTTGGTTTATTCATCCCTGAAAACTGTGATTTTCTAAAGTTTTTTTCTTTTGGCTGTTTCGAAATACCTTCCAGGGCACAATCACATTTTCGTCAGTGTTGCCATGTTCAACCGTGAAAAGAAATAACAAAGGTGATCTGTTAAAGGTGGTACCACTTTTCGTAAGTAAAAATTGAAACGTTAACAATTAGTCGATCCCCCAAAAAGAATTACACCTTCAAAAGCAAGCTATATGGTTTTATTTTTCCTAGTTTTCACTCACATTCCTTTTTTTAATTTGACGGCCACCAAAAGTAAAAACTCCTTATGGGTTTATTTTTTATTTAAAATTGACATCCTGATTTTTGTCTTCTTTTTAAATTTTTATGAAATCCAAACAGAGCAGTTCACAATTTCGTTTAATGCTAGGAACGTGAGAATTATTATTCTGCACTTGTTCCAATATGAATGCAAGGTAATCATGCATTACAATCGACAAAATCTATCGTCCGTCCATTTTTCAGGCTTAGCATAAATCAAAGAGCTGCACCTGCAGCTGCCAACTTAAACCGCTCGTTATTAGCAGGTTACTCTGATTTACATAATCAATGAACTTCAATCAGGCGAGGAATCAGAGCAGCGGAAGTTGTTTTTTCTTTCTTGCTATTCTCGAATGCCATTTCTGTGTCGGAAACCTGTTGAGATTCCGCTCTTGCGCTATTAAAGCGAAAAGCTTCATTTTAAAACTTTTGCATTTTTAAAAATATAAATAGTAAAAATAAGAAGCTCATAATGCTATGTTTCCTTAGTACTATTAGCTGGGTAGATATAATGTATAAGATACAAGTTCAATATTACCCAATCGTTATTACATGAGGTTTAAACGAGGTTGGTGAGGTATGTTAACCTTATTTATTAACGAGAAACAGGAAATTAGCTTCATTACTGTCAGTGTTTAGGGGGAAGCTATTTCTATATGTTCTATGTGCTTATGTAATAAATGCAAAGTAGTTTTGACTTTTGTGTTTTGTAGAAAGTTATAATTTTTTTTGGCTGCAATCAATCAAACCCAATGCGTCGTTTCGACTGGAATGGACATGCCACTTTTTCACAGCTTAGATAGCAATACAGTTATGAAAACTCGATTTATTTTTGGGACACAGAGCGCGGTAGCGATGCTAGCGGCTGGAGACAGGAAACTGGCAGTCTGTACCAAAAGCTTCTCATGGGCAAGATAGGAGTTTTCATAACTGTATATTGCTATTTAGGCTGTGGTTGTCGCCTATGGTGTTATAGTACGATCCACACGTCGGAGCGCGGGCTTGGAGGAGGTGCCAAGTTCAGAACTCTGTACCAAAAGCTTCTCATGGGCAAGATAGAAGTTTTCGTAACTGTATTGGTATCTAAGCTGTGCGCTTTTTCCCTCTTGACTGCAGCTTTGTTGAATGTATACATGAGCACGCATACCAGTCGCACCAAGCGTATTGGTCGGCTGTCGAGTGCAGAGTACGTAACACAGGGGAGCCTCGCGCGTTTCAACAAGTCTGGATGGTGTTGGAAATTGGCCAACGACTGTCTTTCATATATTCTCAAAATTTTAGAGATATCCTCAAAATTTGCATATTTTTCTCTAAAAGGAAATTTTCTCTCCCATTCCCCACCGAAAATCAGATTTCGGCTTTCTTCAAGTACCGGGAAAATCTCCACAAGTTTGTATTTTAGCATCTACCAATTATTTTATTTATCATAGTGTAATTTGCCCTAATGAACATGACATAGTTAATAATTAAACAAGTGAACTAAGGAGGCAGCTTCCATTTCAATTTTCAGTAAAGCTCAAATTAAAGAAAACGATCCTTTTAATAGAACTGGGACAGAGTATCTGTGGGAAGGTTTGAATGGCTCAGACTCCTCTCAGAAATCCATATATATATATATATATATATATATATATATATATATATATATATATATATATATATATATATATATATATATATATATATATATATATATATATATATATATATATATATATATAGAAAAGTGCAGGTTTAGATTATAGAATCCTTTCTAAAACCCGACCACCCTTTCGGACGAAGGTTGAGCCCCTCTTGACTCCCGAATCTTCGCTATGCCCCTTATCGAATGAATTTGGATATCAGATGAAAAGCCATATCCTTTTTTGCTGATTGAGATCATGAGTTTTAATCCAAATAAAAAATAAGAATAGGTAGAATGAATTGAAAACCAAATGGTTATGAGCTCCTGGGAAAACGCATAATACAGTAAATCAGCATTTATCGAACAGATTTTATGCGTTTGTGAATTTTATCATCTGATCTTCGTATCTGTCACGTCAATTTCAGATCAAAAGAAGAGGTAGAGACAGCAAATGTTTTGTTCATACTCGTATATTCACAAAAGAGTATACGCAACAAGTTCTTGAAGTTATCAAGAACACTTGCTAGGTGTTTCTATAACAGTTTTCTCCTAAAATGTTTGCATATTTCTCCTATATGATAATCCATGCATTTATTAGGGCTGTTTTTTCGCTAATCAATCTGCCAAGATCATGTAGCTTTTAAAAAAAGAAAGTTTCTATATCATCGATCTTACTGCTCAGACCGTACGTACCGTGCTGTTGAGTACAATATCTGAATTGTTTTCCCTTCAGAATTGTAAGCAACGATTTTTTGTAGATATGTGGAATCATGAATATTTACTAAGAAAAAAGTTTTCTAACAATTATTAGAAGTAGTATGACTTTTATGAGATTTAATTAGAGAACTGAAATGTAAATAAAGATTTAAGATTGGCAGAAAATAGAGAACTTTAGAATGCAATTAAGTAGATCACAATCACTTTGTAATGAATCATATATGGGTCATAATACGATGATGGATCATAATCTTTCACACTCCTTGTCAACAAAAAGTTTGTAAGTCGTGTTTTTGCATTCCAAACTTGCTTATATTTGTGCTTGAAATGCATCAACAATTCAAAGCAAAGATAGCCTTGTTTTTTTGCTAATCAATATGCCACGATCTTATATCTTTTGACAAAAAGTCAGTTTTGAGAAAATCCAAGGACTCAGACCTTATTGCTCATGCCGTTCTTTATAGAAGGTTAAATTTCATTTTACGCTGATGAGCGGTCTAAGCAGTTTTGTCAAATGGGGGGAGGGCATGTACACCCCTAATTTTATCTACCCCTAGATATTCAATAATAACTTTTTTGGGATGTTTTCATTGAAAATGCCTATTTGGCATTTTCGACGAGAAAAGCGAAAAAAAGACAAAGTTGCCCCAATAGATTTTTGAAAATACATCTTTTACCGGTAAATTTTCATGAATTGACGCCACGGGGTCTTGAGAACATAATCAACGTCATTTATTCATTGTCCTATTGAAAAGAAAAATTTTAAGTTTAAAAAAAAGAAGAAAATCTGAGCAGAATGGGCAAGATCAGAAAAGTAAGATTTTAGTAGATTGATTAGCCAAGAAAATGGGCTTATAATTCGTTTTATAGAAAAAAAAACTTTTGTTTTATTGTGCCTTCATCAGTGGTACATTTATTTTTGTAAGGTCCCAGAAGAACGTTGGATGATAAAAATGAAAAAAATTACTGCGTACGATTGCTAGCAATTACTGCGTACGATTGCTAGCACGGCGGAAACGCAGCTCTTATTGTCATTAGCAAAGATCCTAAATATCCAAAAAAGAAATAAACATCTTTGAAACGTTTCGATTAAAACACCTTAACGAGGTAGAAGATGGCACTGCTTTTCAGTTACTTTTCTTCTTATTCTATTAAAGCTGATTTTAAATATATAAGTTTCATCAAGTTTAGTCTTACCCATCAAAAGTTAAGAGCCTGAGAAAATTTGCCTATTTTTCGTAAAAAGAGAAAAACACACCCTAAAATGGTGGGACCTGGGACGACTTTTCCATGAATAATTTATCATGGGAGAAGAGAATTTGCATGAATTGGGCGCTGGATTTTTCAGCATTATTGAAAGAACAATGATAAATTAAACTAAAAAAAGTTTTTTCAACTAAAAGTAAGGAGTAACATTAAAACTTAAAACAAACGGAAATTATTACGTATATGAGGGGGTTCGTCCCCTCCTCAATATCTCGCTCTTTACGCTAAAGTATTTTTAATAATTTCAAAAGAGCTATTTATTCTAATTAAACGGCCTTTGTGATGTAGGGGTCATTCTTAAAGAACTAGAACAAATTCGAATTTTAGTGTAAAGAGTGAGGTATTGATTAGGGGGCAAACCTCCTCATATATGTAATAAAATATACGAATATAGAAGTCTTTACGCAAGTTAATTTGTAAGTTATGTATCTTTATTACTAACAAAAACGTTCGTAAATAAAATTAAAAGTTTTAGTGGCCTTTTGAAGTAATCAAAAAATTGGAGGGCAACTAGGCCCCCTCCCCTGCTCTTTTTTCCTCAAATCGTCCGATCAAAACTTTGAGCCGAAAAAAAGTAAAATTAATATGCAAATTTCGTTTTATTTATTCATATTCGGTGAGCCAAAATCAAAACCTGCATATATTCAAAAACGTTCAGAAATTAAATAAATAAAAACAATTTATTTAACTGAAAGTAAGCAGTGACATTAAAACTTAAAACGAACAAAAATTATTCCGTATATGAAAGGGGCTGTCCCCTCTTCAATGTCCCGCTGTTTACACTGAAGTTTGATTCTTTCTCACAACTTTACTTTTTAAAGCTATAAAAACCTTAACGTAAAGAGCGGGGCATTGAGGAGGGAACAGCCCTTTTCATATAAGGAATAATTTCTGTACGTTTTAAGTTTTAATGCTGCTCCTTACTTTCAGTTAAAAAAATTGTTTTCTTTTTTAATTTAGTTATATATTGAACCAAACGTACAACGAAGAGAATTTACCATAAATGAGTTAATGGAACTTTAAACTTGCAAAAATTACAACTAATAATAAACACACAGTTCAAACGGAAAAAAAATACAAAAAGCAATAGCTGGGCTGCAACTTTCCCCCTAACTTCCCTAGTGTCATTTAAACTTTAAAGTATGGAGAGCAGAACAATGCATAAATAAACAAGTTTCGACAAGACAATATTTAAACTTTAACGTTTGTGATAATCAATTTGGCGTTACACTTATTTTCGTATTTATGTTTTCCTTCTAATTCTATTTTATTCAAAAGTATGGATACTTGATAGCTACGGGAAACTTGTAAAACATCTACTGACAATTTTCGAATGAGTGTGCTTGACTTCCAGAAAAACTGCAAATGCTATCTACGCTAGATAGGGGACGTTCAATCTTCGTTAGGTCTTCAAGTCTCCGGCAAAAAGGGAAGACAAACAAACCGCTTACAGAAGGCTTTACATTTAATCGTATGTGGCTCAGTAAAGAGATCAATATCTTTCAAACTATTTTTACCTCGATTTCATTCTGATTAACAACTACAATCCTGAAATCTACAGAAGAATGTCCCTATAAGGTTATGGAACCGCATAAAGCCATAAACAAGCACATCCGGTTTAAGAAATTTAAGACTTTTTAATAGGTTGCAAAAATCCTTTTTATGTACTCGGCCTTGGTGCAAATTAATAAAAGTATAATACACAGATTCTCCCAAATAACCCTGGTTTCTAACAAAATTGCCAGTTATAATCAGGGTTAGTAAAGTCAACATCCACTTTATTTAATTTTTTTTTTTTTTTTTTTTTTTTTACATGACAGAGATGTTTGCACAAAATATCTTGGAAGATTTTAAATCAACTAAAAAACGATAAATCAGCAATACATCTTGAATCATGGAGATTACCAGGAAAAGAATCAGTTTTAGTAAAATGGGTCTATTCTTGATTATTTATTGATAATTAAACAGGACTGATGCAGTAAACCTTTCCCAAGCGGTCCTAAAAGAAGAAACTAGGCCTTGGTTATTGAAATAAATATTCCTCTATAGAAAAAAAAAGAAATTCATAATCATAGCCGCAAGCTTTCACACGAGTACAGGAATGCTAGCACGAACGACAGGGGATGGGCTTTGGGTTCATGGTCCCCAAAATATCTAAATTTTTACGATTTGTCATATAATTCATTACGTCCTCGCTATAATCCGCCTGTATTTACGAATGCTAAATTTCGACTTTATTCCTTGTTCTGGCGGTATTCTGCTGAAATATAGTATACTTTAAACAAAAACAAAACTTTCTTAGAGAGAGTCTCTAGCTCTCTCCCGAAAAGTAGTAATCTTGTGCATGCCCATTATTAGAGTCGATACCAGAATCGCCTTTTTTTTCGCAGTATTAAACTCTAAAAGAAATCTGAAATCCGAGTTGATTATTTTCAGACATTAACTAAATAACCTCGCTCAATAATTATTTCAGTGTGCTTATTATTTCTTGTAATTTGATATTCTTGCGACTTAAATATTTTTTCTTGTGATTTATTTTATTTTCCTGTGTTTTATTTCTAGTGATATGATAATTTTACCGGGGGTGCCATGGAGAGGGGGATTTAACTTTCCCTAGTTTTTGTCTTGACTCTGTCTCTCAATTCTTATTTTTAAAACAGTAAAAAACTTTAGCGTAAAGAGCGGGGCGTTGATGAGGAAGCACGTTGGTGAGGAGAGACATTAATGAAGGAGATTTTAAGACAATAAAGCTCAGTTGCAAATCTTGCATGTGTGTCTGTTTTTGTTTTTTTTTTTTCATTTTGTACTCCGCTTGTTTTTGTACTGAGTAGGCAAGAAAATAAGTTATTAAATTATTATTATTTCTTATCGAACTCGAGCTTACACAAAACTTTACTATTCTTCTGTAAAGTAACACACTTGTCCAATTGATGATATGGCAGAGATAATGTTGAACATGAATATATCGTTGTTGAGCAAGAAGAACTTGTATTCAGCAAGCAGGTGTTTGTTTCATAAATAATGCAAATACCATTCACATTCCTCTTCTACTCATAAAAAGGCCATACAATATGAAGGTGTCTCTGACATTATATACTGCCAAAGTTTAAGAATCAACAGTTTTTTTATGCCAAATCGATTAAATACAAGGCTCGCAGATTAGTCACATGCCCAAAGGGATTGAACAAATGAAGTGGGGCTCTAAAACTGTCTTATTATATTTTCTACTCGCTTTTCGACAATTATATCAGCTTTTTCGTTCAAGCAAAAATGAGCACATAATAAAATAAAAAATTGGTAATGTTGAAAAACCTTAATCATCAGATAACTTTAATTTAATTTTGTACGCCTATGCATAGGGCCCAATCCAGGATTATTGTTCGAAAGGGATATTTTTTTCGGGGGAGAGGGGTACAAAAAAACTTTTTAAAAACTTAGGAACTCAGGCTCCTGTCTATTTGCTACCCTTTATCCTCAGATCCATGTGAAACTAAGTCATTTTCATTTACATATAGATATTATAACCAACAACTATCTTTAAATTGCTTATTACCATTAAACCTATTGACTGTAATACATAGCACATTAATAGCTGGCATTTGTCGTCATTTCCTAAAAGCATTCGTTAATTTCTATTGTCTTTTTCATCGCCTGTCAAAACACAGTGACATTTCAAGATTCTAATACTCTCATCTGAATGCTTCTGATGATCATCAATGTCATTCATCAAATGACATTGATGATGTAGCTGAGTGTTTTGCTAATTCAATCTTATCATTATTACTCATAGTAAAACTCGTTATCTAGTAAATACTGGAGACAACAAAGAACGAAGAACAGAAAAAGAGAAAAGAAAACAAACTGACTTCATGACAAATAAATAGAGCTGCACTTAAATAGATGATCAATAATAGTGAGTTATATTCATATTGCAGCTCTTAACTATACACGACGCACCACCATAGAGTACCAACGAAAGTTCTCAGTAACAGTTATATTTTTCATTTAATAAGGTTACAGCTTACTCAGTGTTAGCTGCTCTGAACGATTCTTGAGTTGCAGGCCCTCGGAGGGAGTTGAAGGGGTTATTTAGCGAACCTTAAGAAGCATGAACGAATTTTTCTTTTATCTGACTTAGTAAAAAACAAAAAAAAACCAAAGGGGGTCAACATATAGAATGTGGTGAAAGGCGACTCAATTGAAAGAGATAGGCTACTAGGAGATATCGGTTGAAGCGCCATTTTGCAGTAACTATGGATGCATGATGCATATACAGTACCATTTCCATGAGAGATGAGATTTAGCAGGATCAAGATTTGCAGGTGTGAAAAAGAGTTGAGGCGATTGGAAGTCCCACATACGTGATACTTTCAACTGACAGAACTAAAGAAGAACCAAGGGTCATTTACGGGATCGGACTGCTTTCACGCCAGTTGAAAACAAGAAACTCATATTTCTTATTTTAAACTTGAGACCAAGTTCAGGCATTCCGCGTTAATTAAGATTATTGTGTATCAAAATGATGCAATCAATAAATTTTATTTTCAAAGTAAACCTTAAATCCTGAAAATTGGACGAGTGAGGCAATCAAATCGCCTCACATTACCGAATGTTCTCTAGTTACTATAATGCTCCATAAGTCCAGCACGTCAAATAAGTAAACATATATTTCGAGGCCAGGCAAAATACCCCCCACCCTTTGTGGACATGGGATGACCTAAGCGTTTCGAGGCACAATAGAGCTGCACAATCCTCGTTCAACAAGTTATTTTTTGAATAACAGCCTTTTAGGCTTTATAGCCCTTTTTGAAACTGGTCAGTTTTAAAGTCACATTGAACATGTTAATGGCTATATTACTAATGAGCTGAATCACGTGCAATAAAATGGCTCTTGCAGGAGTTGCTGCAAAATAAAAATTACATAAATATGTGGAAAATGTAGCCATATCCATGAAATATATATATATACATAATTACATTCAAGACGGCCAGATTACTTTCAATACAAAAAGCGAATATGCCTTTCTCTGTAAAAAAAAAATCCTATAGTTTTACGCAAATGGGAGGGGTGTATGGAAAGTTTTTATGATGTAGTCCTTCTTGATGAAATTTTGAGAACCCACCCACCCTCAGAGCATATTGAGCAAAAAAAATATTAAGATACACAGAACTCAAATTTGGACCTAGGCTACAGGCGCAATTTCTTGGAACATGAAAGTCCTCAAATGTGCTCCTCTAAAATTTTGGCCACAAACACCTTTGCTCAAAAAGGGATTTTAGAATAACAAAGTAGCGTTGATCTTCACATCAACTAGTTCTAATCCTTAACAGGCTTATAATTTTCCACTATCAGCTTCAAAGAATGAAGAATGCCCTTCTTTCAAATAGTTCTTCTTTGGCATCAATCACAGCCAATCTGACAACTCTGTCTCTGAAGTGTAAAGAAAATATCTACTGCGATTGTAAGCAATTTCTTGGCTTGATAGCATCGAAGATCCTGAAACTGACTTAAGGCGTTTGTAAGAATAATGCCAGCCAATCCCTAAATTTAATTACGCCCTCCTGATATGTCAATTAGTTGAAACCTGAATATTATGGTTTTGTAACACTGAAAGCTATTAAATAATATTAAAAGAAATATCAAAGAGTCAGAAAATTAAAAGGCCGAATTGAAATTAGTAGCATTATTAGAAAGAAGTTTTAGTAATACATACAAATTATTACCAAAAAATATCCACATAGAACATAGATTCGCCCTCCCTAAACCCATTCTAAGCCCCAACTTTCGAAGTCGTTGTGAAAACTTGGGCTTCAAACTGCAACGAGGGAGGGGAAGGGGACAATTTCAAGGAATAGCCAAACGAAGACCACTCTCAATTTTGACACTGCGTACAAGCGTTAACAAGGCAGAATTACCATATGTAAATATTATTTTCGTTTCCTGTTCAGAATTGACCAAATAAGCAAGTCTTTTTTTGATGTAAAAAAAAGTATTTTTTTTTTGTTTCTAAAGGTAGACAGCGATGAGGACGAATGTAAAACAAGCCGAAGGTATCTCTATATGAGTGGGGAAGCTACCACAATCTCTCAACTCCAGCTCTTTCAAACAGTTCGTGGTAACGAACTGTAGTAAGGAGCGACCCGGCTCAATAGTAACCAAAAGTCTAAAAAATGGAATTTTGGTACCAATAGCTACATCAAAAGAATCGCATTTTAATGCTGATTTTAAATATATAAATTTCATCAAGTTTAGTCTTACCCATCAAAAGTTACGAGCCTGAGAAAATTTGCGTTATTTTAGAAAATAAGGGGAAACACCCCCTAAAAGTCATAGAATCTTAACGAAAATCACACCATCAGATTCATCGTATCCGAGAACCCTACTGTAGAAGTTCCAAGCTCCTATCTACAAAAATGTGGAATTTTATATTTTTTGCCAGAAGGCAGATCACGGATGCGTGTTTATTTGTTTTTTTTCCCAGGGGTGATCGTATCGACCCAGTTGTCCTAGAATGTTGCGAGAGGGCTCATTCTAACGGAAATGATAAGTTCTAGTGCCCTTTTTAAGTGACCAAAAAATTGGAGGGCACCTAGGCGCCCTCCCACGCAAATTATTTTCCCAAAGTCAACGGATCAAAATTCTGAGATAGCCATTTTATTCAACGTAGTCGAAAAACCTTATAACTATGTCTTTGGGGACGACTTACTCCCCCACAGTCCCCGTGGGAGGGGTTACAAGTTCAAAACTTTGACCAGTGCTTACATATAGCAATGGTTATTGGGAAGTGTACAGGCGTTTTCAGGAGGATTTTTTGGTTGGAGGCAGGGGTTGAGAAGAGGGTAATATGCTGGGGGAACTTTCCATCGAGAAATTTGTCATGGGGGAAGAAAATTTCCATGAAGGGAGCGCAGGATTTTCTAGCATTATTTAAAAAAAACAATGAAAAAGTTTTTTTTCAGCTGGAAGTAAGCAGCAGCATTAAAACTTAAAACGAACAGAAATTATTACCCATTTGAGGGGCTCACCTCCTCCTAATACCTCGCTCTTTACGCCAAAGTATTTTTAGTAATTTCAACTATTTATTCTGCGGCTTTTGTTATTCAGGGGTCATTCTTAATGAATTGGGACAAAATTTAAGCTTTAGTTTAAAGAGCGAGGTACTGACGAGGGGGCGAACTCCCTCATATATGTAATAAAAACATAAGAATACAAAAGTTCTTTAAGTAAAAAATTAAAAGTTCTAGTTGCCTTTTTAATTAACCGAAAATCGGAGGGCAACTAGGCTTCCTCCCCCGCTCTTTTTTTCTCAAAACCATTCGATCAAAACTATGAGAAAGCCATTTAGCCAAAAAAAAAAAAAAAAATGTACAAATTTCGTTTTAATTATTCCTCTGCGGAGAGCCAAAATCAAAACATGCATTGATTCAAAAACGTTTCAGAAATTAAATATAAAAAAAAGTTTTTTAAATGAAAGTAAGGAGCGACATTAAAACTTAAAACGAACAGAAATTACTCCGTATATGAAAGGGGCTTTTCCTTCTCAACGCCCCGCTCTTTACGCTAAAGTTTTTTACTGTTTCAAAATGTAGAGTTAAGATAAAGAGTCAAACTTTAGCGTAAAGAGCGGGGCGTTGAGAAGGAAAAGCCCCTTTAATATACGAAGTAATTTCTGTTCGTTTTAAGTTTTAATGTCGCTCCTTACTTTCATTTAAAAAACTTTTTTTTTATATTTAATATGATAAAATATGACTAGTGGCTTCCTGGAAGCATGATAGAATGCGAGAAATATAGCAAGACGGTAATTACAGGTGTTTTATTTACTGATTGTCTTGCAAAATGCTTGAACTGTCAATGGTGTTTAAAGCAAATACAACCTAATGAGCCATTCATTATATAAGCTTTCTAATAACTTAAACTTTGTACTAGCGTTAAACACATTTATCCTTGAGGCTTTGACATAAATAAAAGTCAAATATTAGCGTAAACAGTAAGGAATTGAGAAGTTGGCCGTGTTCCTCACACGTGGGACGATCTCTGTCTGTTTTAAGTTATAACGTAACTCTTTGCTTTCAATTGATAAAAAAAGATCGTTGATATATAATTTATGTTTGAACAATCTCATTCAGCGTTGGCCTAAATATAAGGAGGCCACCATTCCTCGAGCTCTGGTGCATAAGTTACGATTTAATTCTTGTCTGAGAATCTTCAGAGAATAAGGGGTTATATTTTCGTTAAATTAAGCCCTCCATCACTGTGCTTCCATCTAACAACAATCGTTTCCTGTTAAAAATTGCCGTTTCCACAATAAGAGAGTAGCTTCCATTCCCTGAACGCCAATTTAGCTCGCCTACGCCACGTATGTTAGCCCAAATCAGGAAAATCATCTCTCTATATTGATTTACAGAATCTCTCAAGGGAAATTTAAAAAACTGTGTCTAATAATATACGTCATGAGGCCTTAGACCCTTACCCCTCAAAAGGATCATCTGAGATTCCCCCAATAGCTTGTCCAGAGCTTTGCAATACTGCACTACAACTACTGCTACAAGTGACTCACTGGCTCTCACCTAAATGTTGGAAGCCTGCGCTTTGCTGCGGCGCTACCTCTTTGTTAATGAAAAAGATAATGGCACTCATTTCGTTTGAATGAGCCCTCTCCCAATGTTTTACAATCTGTAGTTCCCTCCTCGCTCAAAAAAAGGTATCCGTGACCCTTTCTTTTGCGAAAAATGTTAAATATTGAATTTTTGTAGACAGAGGCTTGAAACGTCCGTTTCAGGGTTCTCGGACATTTTGAATTTAAAGGTATAAGGTTCAACAGGATCACAATGATGTAGGGATCCTTTTTGAAAAATTGTGTAAATTACATATGTCACTGAATATTGTTTAGCAAAATTAATATTAACGAATTTCACAACAGCATAAAAAGCAGATTCTGTTATTCATATATTGTTATTAAAATTCCGTTTCAAAGAGTTTCTGTTTCAATTGAAAATTGTCACTTTTTACTTACAGTTCATTACCAGGAACAGTCTGAATATTTATAAATTCCAACCATTTTAAGCACTCAAAATTTCAAAAGTTCAGTGACAAGGAAGTTAAGAAACGGAAACAACTGCAGTTACAATTAAAAAGTAAATAAAGTAATTACACCTGATTTATTACTCGATTTTAGTGGAATTTCCACAACAATCCACTATTGACTAAATAATTTAAAGTTTTATATTTTTGTTTCTAATACTGAAAAATCGGACTTATTAAGTCTTTTGGCAGACATACGAATTATGGTCAAGGAATTTCAATAGGCTACATTCTCCAAAACCCCCCACAGGATTTTTGAACGGTTTATAGGCATGCAAAAGGCGTGGAGGAGGAGGATTCCCCAAAAAATTGAAAGAGAGTGTTCTAAAATTTCAATCTTCGTATTTCTGGCCCTCCCTCCACTTGGACTTGTTTGCAGTTATGGTTGAAGAGTATATTACAAACTTCAACGCATGCCAAGATTGATTGACCACAGAAAAAAAAAACGTTCCAACGTGCAAAATACAGGAGAAAACCTAATAAAATATGAATTAATAAAAAAAAATACCTATAAAGAGTACAATTACAGGAAAAAAAACCTTATATACGGTTTGAATGACCATGAAAACCCCTTTTTTTATAGAGAATAAAAAAAAGAACCTCTTTTTCTATAGTAAGACATATGCTACCTAAAAAATGGTTTGTGTTATGGCTTTAATCAATACATCATCACTTTCTACTCTTGCAATGAAAAATAATTTAATGTTCTTTTAAGCAAGCATTTTCTTTTAAGCAAAATTAAGAGTTAAAATAATCGGATAAAACGGCAAAAATCCTGACTAGCAAGGCAATGAATCAATCAATCATCATGACAGGGTTGGTAGAACACAGGCACAAATAGAGGAAAGGTGTAATTAGAGTCCTACATAAAAATAACCATGAATAATAAAATGACCAATTCAAAGGATCTTTTCAAATAAAGATCTAAGTAATTTTGAAATCTCCATGAAATAATTTTAAATGGTTGCTTAAATTGCAATTTTTATTTCTTACAGACTTGTCTGAAGACAGTGACCCTGGTAACATGACATATATTAGGATGGATTTTTGTCAAATTAAGAATCGGGCTTACTCAGGCATGCTTTCTAGAATTTTCGGACCCTTTTTTGGGGAGAGGGCACGGGGAGTTCGTCACAACCACAAAAAAGCGAGATATATCAACAACTTAGGAAAGTATTGGGGTGATTATAAAAACTTAAGAGATTTTGCTAGAAGGGGGCCAGAAGGCTCACCCTACCTATGAATCTACCTACATTTCTGGTACCAGTCTTCCTAAACAAAGCACGAAGGAGCCATCAGTTTACCCTTGCCCTTAAGCACCTTCTTTGGTTTGCAAGATACATGCAGTTTTGTTGGTTAAATTTTATTTGACCACTTGCTGAAATATTTGAAAACAATACGTTTAATATTACTTCCGTTTTTATTCATTTCTCACTAAATTGAAGCAGAAACATAATTTCCTCGACTTAAATACATAGAATGAACTAAGATTAGTCGGAAAACATACACCAAAGAGGTCAAAGGATAAACCAAGGAAGGAATCGTCCTCCTTAAAACTAGCCAAAATGTTCACTATTGAGATCCATATAGCCTAAGTCACTATTAAATTGTCTTTGTCTTTTTAACTAGTACATCAAGCCTTTATTCTAATTCTAGCGCATCTAGATCTTACCCAATGTACTAGCACTAGAACTATAGCTATTTATTATTAGGTAACCACGCTTCAGAAGTCGTAACATCTAAGATAGAAACAGAAGTAGGGGGCTTCTTAGATCTTCTCTCCCCTCCCCCGATATTAGAATTTTTCAAGTTTTACAGTAATCTTCCAGAGTAATTCTCCCGTTTTTCCCCTGTTTTGCCAATTTTTTCTGTTTCCCACAAATATCTTCAGAGATAGGCTAGCCTGTTAGGCTATTCTAATATATTCAGGTTACTCTATTCTAATATATCTTCAGAGGTAGGTTAGCCTCTTAGGCTATTCTGATACATTTTTTACAAGCTTGTATTGTTTAAGTTTCTTACCAATTCATACGTTTCTGAGGATTCTTAGCTAAAACTTTTGTTTCCACGAGCCAACAGAAAATTGAAGCAAAGATTGTTAGTTAACACGAACGGCAAAAAAAACCTTTGACCACGATTTACTGCGATCCCTTATTATCATTAACGACGGTTTTTGGAAGAAGTTTAGTAGGTTGTTCAGCTTGTTTTGTATTATTTTAACTACTATCTTAAATAACAAAACTAAGCATCATTCATTGTAAATTACGCTGTAGGTCTACCTTCTGAGAAAATAACAATTGTACTACAAATAAATAACCTGTAATAGTCATGGTGGGACTGTGCAAGTTAGATTAAAAAAAAGAAAACAAAATATCAATGACATAGATGTTAGCAGTATTTTAGACAAATATAACAGTTGATCAACTGAAAATATGTGTGGTATGACTGAACAAAAAGATCAGGCTGATAGACAACTGGAACTACGAGCCACACAGAGACTGAATTTTAGTGACTCTTATCGAAGATGGAACAGCATTCTTGCAACTTAAAGGATGATTGAAATCAATGATTCAGTCCGACCAGGATAAAACACCACAATTAATAAGAGGGAATGCCAAATATATGGGTCCTAGGAGTATTCCCTCAGAAAAAATGCAACCCGCTCTGTTTGAGTTCACTCAAAAGGCGTTTCTTAGTATTTTTTTTTAGCACTGAGGCGTAGGTCCTTGCCGAAATATCTGCTTCTGTCTTTTGTTGTTTTTTTTCGATTGACTGAAAATCATCCTTGCTTTCTTGATTTATTTTTAATTGTTTTTTCCTGAGCTTTTTTTGTTAAACATCCCCCCTCGGAAAATTCGCACATGAAAGTTCCTCCTGCATGCAAAACTGAGCAGGCAAAGGGAAAGTGTAGCAAATAAAATAATGAAGAAAAGAAAGAATTTTAGAATGTTCTAAATTTTACCAACTAATTTTGGTGATATTGATGTCAAAACTACTTCCTTCCTTGTTCTTTATCGACTGAGACTCATCTTCTTTCATTGATTTTACGTTATATATTTCTATAAAATCATTTGCCCGAATACAAAAACTTGAGTCAGTAAAATAGTGGCTCTTCGCGCCACTATTTTACTGACTCGAATTTTTAATCGAACTGGTAGAAAACATTGCGGGAGGGTATTCCCCTCCCACTATACGTGAAGCCCTGCTTACAACTGTAGTACATGATACAAGTGCACCCCTCGCGGTCGAAAAAGCGTTCAGTAGGCGCACATCAGAAGGTTTCCTCGTCTGAAGTACCTTACTTGTACGGACTACGTGACTTTTCATGAATGAATGCGCGACCGTGCTGAATTACTTCCTCCGCAACTGGGAAGTTCAGTACAACATTTTTTATACTTTTAGATTGATTGCCTTCCTTAAAATTTTTAATCGGTAGCAACTTGGTCATCCATGGGGTAGAATTGTAGTTTGGTGCCAAAAAAAGGCCACTTTCCACAATCTTTATGGGTTACTTTAAAGGGGCTCTAGAACTTCTAATTGTTTTTCGAATGAGCCTTCTTCTTATCTTCTAGTAAAATCAGTGAACCATTGGTGAGCACTAGGACTAATAACCAGTGGCACTAATCAAAGATTTTTTTTTGGAAAGGGGCAGTTTTTTGTTGATTTTTTAATGAAGATATAAAAAAATTCTAATCTATGATGGACATCATTTACCTTTTTTGGTACACAACTACCCTCTCCCTATTTGAAGCCCCTGCTAGCGAAGACTCTCCCTGTCCTCGCGCAAGAATTATACCAAGCTACTTAAGACGTAAAGTCATATTCATCAATGTGGCACGAGGTCCACAATTTTCGTCAATACCACAGAGGTAAGACCGTCGCAATAAGTTTTAATTAGTGGCATATGGATAAAGAAAGGACAAAATCTAAGCGCTGCTCCCACAACAAAATTAACGATTACCAACTAAGCATTACCAAAATGAAGAGATAAAACACAGTTGATTTAAATTAGGGTTCAGCTTGTGAGAGGGAGGTTAAGGCACAAATATCCATTTTTTCGTTTTGGGAAGGAGGGAGTAAGACCGTCGAAGAAACTCCACATAACCCCCTTTCAGAGATATCCTTTCATCATGACTCTTATTGGGATCTTCATTTGGCTGTGGGGAAAGGAGGAAAAGGGGCCCGTGAAAGCACTAAAGATATGAAGAAAATTTTTTTACCCGATAGTGATGGAAAAGTGCGGACAGTATTTGCATCTTGGGTATGCTTCCCGCTTAGATTTATGGAGGTTGTATCGACATCCATCCCGGTTTGTATTTTGTAGAGTTCTAGCAAAAAATCTGGTATTACAACGTTCTCTCTCTTTGGGCGAGGTCGCTTCTTCATACCAAGCATTTGTAGCAAATTTGTCTCTAGTTCTGAGGTGGCTTCACCTAAAATGAATTTGGATAAATTTCTGAGGAATGTATCACATAGTCAAATCTGGACAAATGACTCTATTTTAAGCCTTCCTGAAAATATAGCGTAAAAAAAACCCACTAAAGGTCTAAAAAAAACTCACGGCTCCAAACTCTATCCTTCACAGAAACATATTTTCTCGTGCAAGATGTTACAGCTAGCAAATAAGGTCGCTTGACAACGTCCTATCGTCAAAAATAGAGCGTTGCGTCAAGGCCATTATTCTTTCACCATCAAATCCATGGGTTAACTAAAGATTTAAGACGAGGATGACTTTGTTCTTCCTCTACTTCAATTTTGCATACGCGGGGTGGCTGAATTAGCTATGGTTCATCAACATAATGTGTCCTTCTTACTGCCCTTGCTACTTAGCTGATTATTTTCCTTCTTATTAATCTCACAATATGGTTGTAAATTTAGATTTGCTGATTTCATATCTAAATCAAATTCTTATCTAATCTGAAATCATGATAGCATAGTATTCCAGGAACTACCAACTAAGTTACAATCAAGTTTTGGCTCAAAAATATGGCAAGAAATATTCGGAACTTTCTTCGACGCTTGACAGCTTTCAATGCTCGAGAAAGACTACATGTTATATTATTACAGGGAAAACCCCATCACAACAGCGTTCACCCGTTTTTGTAGTAGGATGTTTAAGAATTAACCTTGGTTTAATAAGATTAAATCTATCTACCCACTAGTACTACTCATTGACCTTGAAGAACATGAATTGTTATAAATTGTTATCTTGGATCAGCTTTCCTTAGCTTTCTAGTGACATCTGTTTCTTTTGGAAAAGCTATATCTTTTACGTCCCCTCGCCAAATTAACACTATTCGAAGTCATTCTTAAATGCTTATAAAATATTCCATGAATGCCTCATGCTCTCATTCTTAGTATAAAAGAATTTTATTTTTTTTGCATTGCCAAAAAAAAATATTTCTCACTTTTTAGTTTGGAGATAAAAGCATTTATTTAAAGAAAAAAATCTTTGTTAATTTTTCTATTTTTAAATAGAAATCGGTGGATTACTGTGTGGGAAAAGCCCAAATAGTCCAAATCTCGATGCCTTCAGATAAATATAGGAAGAGGTATGGTGGGGGAGGGGCAGAAATTGATCTCTTATCTCCCTTTATTTATACTAAGCCTGAATAGGGGTGTTACGGGGTGATACCTCTCTTTTTATTGCAGAAAAACATTTCTGACTTTTATTATAAAGCTTCATTAAACTAAACTAATTTGCTTCGTATTTCATAAAAATATATGCAATGATGTGTAAGTGCTATTATGAAGGAGGGGTTGTGGATCATTTTATATGTGGGGGATGCTTCAAAGTATGCTTTTTAGGGCCAAAGATCCTAACTCTCATTGAGATGATGACATAGAATGAGTGAAGGAGAAGGGAGTTAGAAATTGATTTCTCGTAATACTTGTAGTTTACATCTTTATCATGAAAAAAGAGTAACATTAAACCCTGCCACAAGCAGATTTCATTCCGCATAGGAGGGTGACTGGTCCCTCCTCAACCCACCTCGAGGTCTTAAAAACATCGAAAGGTGCTCACTCGATCGAAACTTGAGAGTTCTAGGGCCTTTTCAAAAGTCAAAAGTGATTGGAGAGCAACCAGCCCCTCTAGCCGTTTTTGATATCTGGTACTTCTGTAACCTCTTAGGACATCTGATCCACATTTCGAGCTACCCATTTTTTCAGAATAGTTGGAAATACCAATAAATATGCATCTAAGGACGGCATAGCCCCCAGAGCCCCTGGGATAAAGGCCGTAAATTATGCGAACTGTCAATTCATTACAGATAGATTTTATAGTGGAAAAAAGGGGAAGGGCATGTTTGATCTTGGGAGTCCAGTGAGTTGAAACTCTCAGGGATTATTATCTTGGTCAAAATATCATCAACACTTTGTTGTGGGAAGGACTAAAGGACCTGGAAACGACAAAATTTTTCAAAAACCTTGGGTCATAGAGACTAATATAGATAAATTAATTCAGAGGGTTGCACTCTGAATTTGTCGCTTCTCTAACAAAGAATACTCAAGAAAGAGCCGATTTTTTTTTTTTTTTTTAATTGGCCTTAGACTTATACGAAACTTTTGGTTAAGGGAATCCCATTCCAAAAGGGACAAAAATAACTTCCATTCAAACTACAACCAAAAAAGGGCCAGAAAAGTGCCAAAAAAAAAAAAAAACAGTTTTCCTACCCCTTCAAATGGAAGGCGCTATCTTAGAAACGCGGAAACTGAAAGTTCTTATTAAAAATTCCTTCTTTTTTCCATTATTTTTATTTTTCATGCTATGGCTGCTCAATTTTGCAAGTAGGGCAAATTTTCCATGAGGAAATTTTCTTGGGATAATTTTCAGGGAGAAAATGCGCCTGATATCGTTTATATTATCTCATCCTTAGCAGAGAATGATGCATATCTCATACATTTTCGGGAAGTATTGTCAAAAATCCAGGCTTTGAAATAATTAGTTCATTTTTCTTTTTTTTCGGGGGGGGGGTGCAAGGTTGATGCTCGTCATATTATTGTCAAATACTGTTAAAGGAGATGAAAGCTGCTGTGTGATGCGTGTACGTAGTCACTAAAGTTGTCATTGCCCATGTGTATTTCTTGACATATTATAGGAAATTTCTTTGTAAGAAGTTAAAAAATCCGAGAAAAGTCACCATCAGAGTCATCACAGCCGACAATCTACAGCTGGGCCTTACAGTTCTCGTTCTAAAAAAAAATCAAAGAAAAACCTATGTTAAAAATCACTTATGTCTACTTTTTTTTCAGCAACGCTAGCGGCCTTCTGGATGATCGTAGGATGATGATTAGGGGATCATTCGATAGACAATTCTTCAATAACTGCTTATTATAAATCGATTCTGACAGCAACGGATGAATTACTATATAGCACCGAAAATTACCGTTTTTCTTGCCTGGTAATTTTTTTCCCCACATGACCGTAAGGGGCTCATTTGAAATGCACTCTTTTGTCTATCCAATCTTCATTAAGCTCTTTTATTAGTTCGAGGACAAAGTACTGAATGGCGTAAATAATTAAGGATTTTTGGTGTGACAGGATTTCCCCAGTGCTAGTCGCCTGCTGGAGGGTCACGGGATGGTCGGAAACGTATCTGATCCATTTTTTATAAATCTCTTTTATTAGTTCAAAGACAAAGTACCGAATGGCGTAAACAATTAAGGATTTTCGGTGTGACTGGATTTCCCCAGTGCTAGTCGCCTGTCGGAGGGTCATAGAGTGATCGTAAACGTATCTGATTCATTTTTTTTTAATCTGTTCTATTAGTTCAAAGACAAAGTACCGAATTGCGTAAACAATTAACGATTTTTGGTGTGACTGGATTTCCCTACTGCTAGTAGCCTGCTGGAGGGTCATGGAGTGGTAGTAAACTTGTCTGATCCATTTTTTATAAAGCCCTTCTATTAGTTCAAGGACAAAGCTCCGAATGAGGTAAACAATTAAGAATTTTTGGTATGACTGGATTTCCCTAGTGCTAGTAGCCTGCTGGACGGTCATGGGGTGGTCGTAAGCTTATCTGAAGAATGAGCTCCTGGTGCTAAGGGTCATCCTTCAGATAACCTTTTTTGCCTATCTGATTTTTATAAACCCACTATGACTACATTACTGAAGTGCCATGTGATGCGAAAAATTGCAATTTTTGGTTCAATCTCTAAAACAAGACCTAATAGGCTACGAGACTATTTAAACCCATTCTAGAGACAATTATTACAGAATATTTCTTTACATGAATATAAAACCAATTGATTTCTAACGCATCATACCGGAAGCATCGCTGCCACGTGAAACTGAGCCTTATTATCTACTTAACAGATGAAATAAGGGGGTTGAAAAAAAACGGTTTCAGTAGCTATACAAAGTGTGGTTAGTAGATGTACAAAGGGACCGCTCTAGTCAGCTCACTTATCTTGGTGCCAGATCCTGTGCGGGCAAACTTCACTTCGAGGCGTCATTTACAGGATGGATAGGGATAGAAGTCTGGCTAGACTCTCCTAGGATGGATATTACAAAAAGAATTGTTTGATGAGAGCATATTAGACAAGGGTAGACACAGTCACTCCTTTTCTTAGGGTTTTTACCTACTTGTGAGTCAGTGTCGAATTGTTTGAAGAACAGCCGAATTATGTTTTACCATAATCTGATAATTATTTTAAATGGAATCATGTGGAGGTATTAGTACCATATCGAAGGGGAGTTATCACCCCCAGGCTTATATGTAGTTTCCTATTATAATCTATCAAGCAAAAAAAAAAAAAAATGATAATCTAGGTAGCAACCCTTTTCTCAAAATCCTGGATTCGCTAATGAGCAGCATCAAATTCTATTAGCTTCCGATTTTTATGGCTATTGTAATTTAGTCCATAAATGCTCTAAAAAGGAAGCTAGAACGCATGAATTCTTCTGTGTACGACTGTTGCTTATCAACTGCTATTTTGATAGTTATTTTCCCCCATGATCAGCAGTCTGTATGAGAGACAAAATTGGAAATGTTTCTGATCAATGTGAGGATCGTGACAGATCAAACTTAATCAATGGTTTTCAAACTTAATACATTATTTCAGAATCAGTCCTAGTGTGACAAAACTATTACTCTGCAACTAAGACCTATGTGAAACAGCTATTACAAATACACTTCTCAGGACCGTGTAAACCGAGATTTGCTTACTTTGATTTTTAATAGCCATAGTTACTGTAACCCTAGCTGTTTCAGTAGCCCTAGCTGAGAGGCTATTCAACATCATTTTATGTAGGCCTACTATATAGCATAATGAAACAACACACTGCAAGTTTTTTTCAGATTTTTATTACACATGTCATTAAAGAAAACATGATCGCAAAAAAAACTTAAAACCTTCATTTTTGTAATCCTGTAATACTAGGAAAATATTGGACTAAGGACGCTCTCCTGGGTGTTGGCTAACAAATGTAGGCCATTACAAGAGGGAAGGGGATAAGGGCGCCGGCAAAAGTAATACATTTATTTGAACAATAATATATTTAATTTTTATGCATTTAATCTTAAAAGAAAATCAAACTAAAATCTAAATTACAGAAAGATTAATTGCTTCCATAGATTATAACAGACGTAGACTTGTCTTGGTGCAATTTCCTACGCCTTGAAATAGTTTACAGAAGGAGTAAAGATACTAAAAAATCATCCTGCCTGCATAGATACCACCTTTTGATTTTATAACGGCCATGTAAAATGTACCTCCTTCATAATAGGACAGTTCTCCCCCTCGAACGTAAATCCCTATTCAGATTAAAACAAAAGGAATAGCGAAAGAAAAGCAAAATTTTAACTTACAATCTAGCTGTAAAATTGACCTGCTTTCTTTTTATTCTCCTATTCAACTAAATAAAATGAACAGGCTCAAAAAAAATATCGTCACAAGTGAATATCATTAAATAGTTTGTGATAAGAAAACTGGAACTAAAAAGCCACTTGGACCAATATTCACCAAAACTAAAAATGGAATTCTCACGACAATTGCTACACCGGCAGTATTGGAGTTTTATGCTGATTCTAAATATATAAAATTCTTTCAATTTATTGTTACTCATCTAAAATCAAAAATCAGAGAAAGTTTAGCTGATTTTAAAAAAGGAAGAAACACCCCCTAAAAGCAAGTGATCTTATTGAAAAATCCCTTTTTTTAGATGCATCACATCAGAGAACCCTACCGTAGATGTTTCAAGCTCCATTAGTCAAAATGTGGAATTTTGCATTTTCTTTTCAGAAGAAATATCGTCGATGCATGTTAATTTGTTTTGTTTTTTTTTCTCAGGGGTGATTGTATCAAACCGAAGGTCCAATGACTAATAGTTCGTGGTAACGAACTGTAGTAAGGAGCGACCCGGCTCAATAGTAACCAAAACTCTAAAAATGGAATTTTGATACCATTAGCTACATCAAAAGAATCGCATTTTAATGCTGATATTAAATATATAAGTTTCATCTGGTTTAGTCATACCCATCAAAAGTTACGACCATGAGAAAATTTGGCTTATTTTAGAAAATAGGGGGATCAACCCCTGAAAATCATAGAATCTTAAAGAAAATCACACCATCAGATTCAGCGTACCAGAGAACTCTCTTGTAGAAGTTTCAAGCTCCTATCTACAAAAATGTGGAATTTTGTATTTTTTGCCAGAAGGCAGATCACGGATGCGTGTTTATTTGTTTGTTTGTTTTTTGTTTAGTTTTTTTTCCCAGGGGTGATCGTATCGACCCAGTGGTGCTAGAATTTTACAAAAGAGCTCATTCTAACGGAAATGAAAAGTTCTAGTGTCTTTTCTAAGTGACAAAAAAATTGGAGGGCACCTAGGCCCCCTCCTACTCTAATTGTTTTCCCAAAGTCACCGAATCAAAATTCTGAGATAGCCATTTTATTCAACGTAGTCAAAAAACCTTATAACTATGTCTTTGGGGATGACTTACTCCCCACAGTCCCCGTGGGAGGGGCCACAAGTTACAAACTTTGACCAGTGCTTACATATAGTAATGGTTATTTGGAAGTGTACAGACGTTTTCAGGGGGATTTTTAGGTTGGGGTGTTGAAAAGAAGGGGATATGTTGGGGGAACTTTCCTTGGAGAAATTTGTCATGGGTTAAGAAAATTTTCATGAAGGGAGCGCAGGATTGTCTAGCATTATTTAAAGAAAAAGCAATGACAAAATAAATATGAAAAAGTTTTTTCAACTGAAAGTAAGGAGAAGCATTAAAACTTAAAACCAACAGAAATTATTACGCATATGATGGGCTCACCTCCTCCTTATACCTCGCTCTTTACGCTAAAGTATTTTTAGTAATTTCAACTATTTATTCTACGGTTTTTGTGATTCAGTGGTCATTTTTAAGAAATTGGACAAAATTTAAGCTTTAGTGTAAAGAGCGAGGTACTGACGAGGGGGTGAACCCCTTCATATATACGTAATAAAAACATGGGAATACAGAAGTTCGTTACGTAAGCTAATTTGTAAGTTACGTATATCTTTTACTAATAAAGACATTTGTAAAAAATTAAAAGTTCTAGTTGCCTTTTAAGTAGCCAAAAAATCGGAGGGCAACTAGGCCTTCTCCTCCGCTCCTTTTTTCTCAAAATCATTCGATCAAAACTATGAGAAAGCCATTTAGACAAAAAAATAAATATGCAAATTTCGTTTTAATTATTCATCTGCGGAGAGCCAAAATCAAAACATGCATTGATTAAAAAACGTTCAGAAATTAAATTTAAAAAAAAACAAGTTTTTTTGACGGAAAGTAAGGAGCGACATTAAACGAACAGAAATTACTTCTTATATGAAAGGGCTGTTTCCTCATCAACGCCCCGCTCTTTACGCTAAAGTTTTTTACTGTTTTAAAAAGTAGAGGTAAGAGAAAGAGTCAAACTTTAGCGTAAAGAGCGTAAAGAGAATTTTGTAATCTTTACCAGAAGAAAGATCACGGATGCGTGTTTATTTATTTAATTTTTTCTAGGGGTGATTGTTTCGACCCTGGGCCTAGAACATCGGTAGAGGACTCATTCTAGCGGAAAAGAAAGGTTTCAATGCCTTTTTAAGTGACAAAAAAGATTGGAAGGCAACTATACCCCCTGCTACGCCACTTTTGCCACCTGCTACGTGAACTTTTCAGGGGAAATTTTACACTGGGTGAACTTACCGGAATTTCTATACGAAATTTCTTTATATGTATTGCTTTCTCTGTACCGATTCAATTTTACGGGTGGAGACGTTAAGGGTAATTGTCCGGGGTAAATTTTCGCCAGGATTGAATTGTCCAGAAGACATTTATGTGAGGAGGGAGATTTTTCCGTGGAGGTGTTATTTAAAAAAAGACGATCAGAAATTAAATAAAAAAACAAGTTTTTTCAACTGAAAGTAAGGATCAAAATAAAAAATTAAAACGAACAGAAATTATTACGTATATGAGGGGGGTTGCCCCCTTCTCAATACCTCGCTTTTTACGCTAAAGTTTAAATTTTGTCCCAATTCTTTGAAAACGACTCCTGAAACACCAGGGTCGTTTAATTAGAACAATAAGTAACTTTTTTATCGTGCCAAAAAACTGTACAATGAAGAGCGAGGTTTTGAGGAGGGGGGGGAACCTCCCTCACATAAGTAATGATTTCTGTTTGTTTGAGTTTTCATGTTGATCCTTACTTTCAGTTGAAAAAAAAACTTTTATTTATTTATTGAAGCTTAGAGACAAACATTTTTCTGAAGGCAACAGAAAAAGTACGTCAATTAAAGTAAAGCATATAAAAATGAAAAAAGTAATTAATTACAAAAAGATACACAAATCAATAGCCTGCTTACTAAAATTAAGATATAAATTCCCAGTTTGCAGTTCTGTTGAACAATGCCGAAGTGTTGGACGGATATTTTTTTTTTTTTTTTTTTTTTAAATATCGACAGTTTGAACTCCAAAATCAAACACCAAATACTTAATGCCTTTAGACTCATTGTTTATAGAAATAACGCGTTATCAAAGTAGCTTGTTCAAAGTAAAACATTAAAAGTGAGATTAAGAAAATAAAATAAATTTTTTAATTAATGTTGTTCATTTAATTTTGAACAATAAAAAATAATATATTTGACACCTCTATACTTCATAACTCTACAAAATTTTATTTTTTTCAAAGTGACAACTAGATAAATACAATTACTCCTGGTAAAAAATAAACGATAATAAAACAAAAAAAAACGTATCCGTTCAGGGGGAAAATACAGAAATTTCCACCATTCCCTTTAGGGGAAACATTTCTGATTATAGCGGCTTCATATATCAGCTCATGGGTACTCTTGCAATGCAAGCAGAAATTGACGGCATATTTTTACCGAAATTGTCCCTTATTAAGTTGTTTCCTTGTATTTTCTACAATTATACGAACTCTCTTGTGTTCTAATAACTGCACTAATTACTAATAAACAAACACATATTTAGGATCACCATAAAAAGCTGATTCTTTGATTGAATGTTATTAATTGTCAGGCTCTTATACTTTCGTTATTGACAAGGACCGTTATTTACTTACCATTCATTACTACGAAGAACTTGATTTTTTTTTTTTTTTTGTTCTTTTTTTTGTCCAACCAAATGATATACAAAAAATGTTTGTGGAATACTGGAAAAAGGTTACTCAGTTACAAACTAGAACTTATATTTCCTTAATAAGGGTCAAAATATTTTGGCAGGCAGCCGACAATGGGGCAACACAACTTTTCCCCATGGTTTTTCCATATTCTTCTCTCTTTCCTTTGGTTTCCTTATAATTACTTCATGGTCCCAAATTTCCAGGGTAGGCCATGCCCCCCTCCCCCTGCCGGCACCCATGAAGGGGGAGGATTGCAAGGTACCAACCTCAACCTACTTTCTTGAGATTCCCCTTGTAATTTTTTATACATTTCTGTACTTGACTCATTTTTCGCCTTATTCACGACGATAAACCCCCCTAAAGTTCATATGTACGTATCTGTTTAAAGATGATGAGATAAAACGTAAGAAAACCCACACATTGTTTTTCCAGAAGATGATTGATTCGTTGAAATCGAAAACATCGAATTATCTTCTCTTAGAAATTTCCCAATTGTTTGTTCTTCCGAATTAATCAATCTGGCCTCTGAAGAACTCAATTATTGGCCTTTCTTGTACCGACTACTAGGGCCCAAAATAGCTCAAGAGATTTGTTCCGATTGACAAAACAGTATTCGCTACTTTGTAGCTCAACCTAGTAATTTCACCTGTGCTTCTTAGCTTAATTGTTTTTGCAATTATTGTGTTTTGATTTTGTACAGCAAAGTTGTATACGACAGAATAAGTGAAAACCTCACTCTAAAAGCATAAGAATTAGTGCCTGTTGTTTAGGCTGAAAAAAAGATCACAAATAGGTACAAGTGTTTAAAGTCTGTTGTTTAAAATGCAAGGTTCTACTTTCAAAAGCAGAGTACTTAATTTCGACAAAGTGCTTAGGGGCTGAACACCTGGTTTTGAGCTAAGGGTTTGGTTTATCATTGTATCAGGGACAGCAAGGATTCATCTAACAGTAG
>NC_088870.1:29298587-29346003 GCF_032884065.1 Artemia franciscana
GCGCAATGGTTTTGACTATTTAAATCGCTTAAATTAAATCAGCAATGCACTCATAAAAAATTAAACAGTCAATAGAGTATGTACAGAAGAACAACACGAAGAAGAAATAATCGAACGATGATGCTCACCAGCAACCTGATCTCATCCTGTGTCACGATTAAAAGATGATTTTTTATGTTTCGAATTAAATGAGGAAACCGTCCCAAAACCCATAATACTGAAAGGAAGACTATCAAGATCGCATCAACGGGGGAGAGGCTATGGGGTTTGAACCCCCCCCCCCCAAAAAAAAGGGCTTTTCCCATACACAAGCTTATCTGCACTTCTTGTGTGATACGAATGATATTTGGAATTAGTAGAAAATATATCAGCGAATTAAGCCGATGCAATGTCATTCATTGGTATACCAAAATTGGAAATACTGAAATGGTATATCAGCATGGTTGGTGCACCCTGACCGGTATGGCAACATAGAGATACCAAATTTGGAATACGAGTAATTACTCTAAAAAATATTCAATTGAAACATCAGAAACTCAAAATCCACCAGATTAGTAGGATCAAGTCACAAGAAGGTGTGTGGGGGTGGGTTGGGGTGGGGGGGGGGGAATCTGTTCCAAAATCTAGGAGGGGATAGTTTTCCTATTCATATTTTTTAATAGGCATTTTGCACTAAAAATAAAAAAAAAAGTTATGTCTTTCAATGGAAATGCAAAAAGATATTTTTCAAAATCAAGGGAGCAAACTCCCACATACCCCCTTTATTTGGTGCCACTGTGTCAGAAGATCCTTGAGGCATAGATCCTTTTAGTCTTTTTAACTATCCATATTTTTTGGGGGGAGGGGGTCCAAATAGGCAAAACTGACAAAATGTAATTTTTATCCCACTTTTTCAAAAGATCCCTCTTTCTGGCATACAACCTATTTTTATTTCGTTTTCTTCAAATCTAAAATCAGTCATTAGCCTAGTAGTGGTGGAGTAAGGAAAACCTTACCTGATGCAGCAAAGGAAGCAGTAGCAGAAACTGATCGTTTACTTCCAACAAATAGAAACGAAGGCATCCCAAACATGCAGATAACCATTAGAAGAAGTCCGACCGAGGACACGAGTCGCATGGTCGATCAATTTCCCCCTAGAAAGATGTTAATTAATAAAATATAAGATACATAATGAACATATTAATCATATTAATAAAGGAGATGGGAAAATTACAGCAATTTAAAAGTATTTGCTACACAGTAAAGTAGATTAAACACTGAAAAACAATGACAGAAATAGAAGATAGTGAAGACAAATAAGGGTAAGAAAATGAATTTAACACACAAAGTAGCTATTAACTAGCCAGTTACGACTTGAGCAGTGACAGATTACCTGGTTGTTCGATACTATAATAAAACCGCAAAGTGATCATCAATGGCAATTGAGTCATACTATTAATATCAAATGCAAAATGACGCATTCACCACAAACTAGTGTGAAAATTTGTAGCAGCAACTTTGAAGATCATTCATTAGCGAAAAAGCCCCTTTGTTTAGTCTCATGTTGAATTTTGTAATATTCAATCTAATCGACCGAGTAGGCAGAATCATGTTCTAAAAAGGCCAAATTATTCGGTCGAATACAATTTAATTTTATACAGCCAACCTCTTGTACACATAATTCTTCTTTTCCTTTTTCTCGGATCACATTTACCTAGCTTAAACGTATCCACCATTAATCCATTTCGTAGCTAAGCGCACACAACAGAAGAAAACGAAGCTGCGAGGATAGAAGACAATTTACACCGCATATAAAATACAGCGCAAAATAATTCATTAAATTTAAGTACTTGTCCGTTTCGGCCATTGGGCCATGTATATACATACTATAGATAGAACCAGTAGATCAGATGAAATTGCTCATGAAAACTAAAACAATTTTGCTCACAATCTAAATCTAGGCTTTCATATTTATGTTTATTTAAAAAAAAAAAATGGAATTAAAAATTACAGAATTTTCGCTACTCTAGAATTACAGATGAGCACCATTAGGCAACTATAAACCTCTTTGGCGACTGCTTTAGAGAAGGGGCACCCCGTCAGAAATCACTTACACCAGGTGTCACGTATCAAGCATGGCAGAAATATGCCAAGCATAATGGAAACTGTGCCAGGCATGGCGGAGACTGTTCCAAGGATGGCAAAACTGTGCAGCACACGTGGCGTCCTGAGATGTACACCAGGTGGCAGAAAGTCGGTGCCTCCTCGGCTTTGGAGTATACACAAGCTAAAAAGGTATCAACTATCCGGATCTACGCTGTTTTCCCCATGTAACTTGATGCCACAAAAATTCGACGCATGGTTCTGTTTATTTTGGCTAAATGACCTGCTGGTGCATTTTGAAAGAAAGATTATGCCTTCAAAGGATAAACTCTAGCATTTCAATTCAGCATTCAATATTTTCACTTTCTTAATTTAAAGTTTCCCCGTATTTAATCATTTTGAGTTCAAAGTGAACTTCACTATCTTAATTTTTCAGTGTCTTGATTTAAAGTTTTATCCGTTTTTAATTTTTTCAGTTTGGTAAAAAAGGTCAAAGTTAAGTCCCTGTTGTTACACTTTAGTAGTATTGTCCAAAGAGCTTCACAATTGCTTTTATTGGCCCTGGAGTTCGACAATTTATGTTTTTTTTGTTTATCATCTAGTATTGGTTTGGATTCTTTGTAATCCTAAAATCTAAATTTATAGGACTTTCATTGGCATTGCATTCACAGCTCTTCCGGGCTTAAATACATTTGAAGGCTTATTTCAGAAGCCATAGTAACGCTGAAGTTTTTGTGTAGTCTTTTACATACCCATAATTTCATACAAGTATGAAATTCATTGTGCATAAATATTTTTGTAATACTTTTATCAATGATATTCCACGGCTAGGAAAAACGTAAGCAGTACAACTTTAATCTGCAAAGAGGGACAACCCCGGGGGGAAGCAACTGATGTAATATTCTCTCTCCCAGACAAAAAATGGAGTCCTGGTTTGAACGGAAACTTCTTTCCCAAAAATGGTGTAAAATAATATCATTATCCAACATAAACTCCAAGAAATTCTAGCTTCTTATGAATGCTCGTCCCAGTGCCTTTGAGAGCCAAGACTGGGTCTCAAGAATGTCTTCCTGTCCTCCGCGCTTTTTTATAGTAATATCTGTATTCATACATATTGACGTGAGAGGTCATAACAATGACTATTGGCATTGGAAACAAAGAACTGCATGTAACACTCTTCGGGCCTTTTCCCTGCAATTCGATTTTTTAAATTGTGTATGGGGCCAAAAATCTGTTTGAATTTTTAATTTTCTATTCAGTATGGAAGAAAAGTCGTAGACATTCTGACATAAACTGTTTCGATGATAAATCAAAGAAAAATAATTTGTCAAATAAATTTCCGGATTAAAAAAAAAGTTCCACAGGGTCTCTTTATATCTTGGGCACAAGAGACTTCGCGCCTCTTCCTCCCACACCAAAACAAACACTAAAGCGTCGTAGATTTAAAGATAAACCGAGCTGTGCTTTCCCGAATTCCCTAGGAGTTCCGCAAGTGAGTAATTGGGTATGAGCTTTACAAGTGAACCAATATATCGTTTCAAGTTTTATGAACTTTATTTCCCACGAACAATTTTCCATTCGATAAAGTAAAATGATAAAAGAGCTACTGAATTTTATCGTTCACTTTAGAGGCTTCATAGCGCACTTCCTTCTCATGCCATCTGGCGTACGGTTAAAGGAATCAATTCCTAAAACGATTTTTCCGGTGTCTTTGGAGGATGCATAATGTATTGCTTACAATCACGAAAACATTAAACTTGAAATTGAGTAACTGATTAAGAAGTCTAAATTCAGCAAAAACGCCAATGATGCATCCGGTTTGAATTTACGATTCTAATTAAATGATCATTTCCTCAATAGTTAACGTATCAACTTAACTTAACCTATCCTAGATATGAAGTAACAATAGGTGATTTATTTTCAAAGGTTCACAGGCTCGTCAATATCAATTTGTTTCTTAAATTGTATCAGCTTCTTTTGATTTTGTAAATAGCTTTATCAACTTTGAAATAAACATGTATGTATATTAGTGTAATTTCGAAAAAGGTGCCTATGAAACAATTTTTCGAATATAGTCTCAAAAGATATTGAGATAGCAAGAAGTCAATTAACTAGAATTTTACCAAGAAAACCACACCACTTGCAATTATTGACATGTAGTTCTTATTCTTCAGTTCCATTGGAATAGGGGCCTTTCTGCAGCTTCCCTCCTGACCATCCATTTTCCTGGCTAAACCATAAACAGACACATCCTAGACATGGGTGCTCACATAAACAGTTCCAGTGCGGGGGGAGGGGGAAATTCCAAGGCTGGATACATTTTTAAGGGTCCTGAAGGCTGTTGAAACTATTTTTTGCTAACAGAGAAGTAGCATATCTTTATAATTATTTAAAACGATATAGCTTTTTGTCTTCCAATTGAGGGAGGGTGTGGGGGGAATGCCTGTCCATCCCCTGTACCCAACCCCCATGCAAGCTCCCATGAGGATTGGCTTCAATACACGTAAGATAGGTTTGCTGCGGAAAACACATTTCAGTTTACTGTTGAACTTTAGCCAAGGCTGCAATAAGTATTTTTAAATTATTTTCTTCCAAAGTGAAAATATTGAGGACCAGCCAGGATATATGTTTCAGCTTACTAAGAAGCAACGCATTTTGTGCCCCTTCAACTATGTGTGCATATGACAAAAAAAAACAAAACAAAAAACAAAACAAAAACAACACATTCGGCAATATTCTTTTTTTTAAATTTCGTTGACACCCTTTTAATGTTTAACTTATTGTAGGTGTACTGTCGTCTGTGTAAAAGTGGATTGTATGTCCTGTTCTGAACCAAGCACCATAGTAACAAAGTTGTTACTTTATTACATTCAAAGGACTTATATCAATTGGATTTTTAGAGTCGCTCCCAGCTCCCTTCCTCCCCTTAATGCTCCAACGATCTACATACAAATACAGACAAAAACTGTTGTGCAAAAGTTGATTGTTTTTCCTCCTTATTTCTCGCCAGCATTAGGTTCGCTATGCCAGTTTGAGCAAAAAAAAAATCAAGGTCTTATATACACGCCAGTGGCATTAATTTACGAAAATATATGGGGAGGGGGAGATGGACAAAATGTATTTTTCTAAATCCAAGGGGTAATTTCGCTGTTTCTTAAATTTTCCAAAGAAAGATAAAAAACATATTTTTAAGAATCTAGGAGGGGCCAAGAATATCTAGTGGAGGGGCTCCATTTACGCTCCTGATATAATCCTTGTCCATGGCTATGCCCAGGTATTAGAGTGCAGACTGTTAGGCACTCCAAGTGGAAGCAACTCTAAATGTCCAATAAATAAAAATTTTCCGGATGCAATGAAGTAAGAATTGTATTGTGAATTTTTAGTCAAAAACGAGGCACAAATTTAACTGTTACCGTCTTCTATAGCTCTTTTCCGATTTTTAGATTTAATTGGCAAGATTATCAAACGCAAGGCCGAACCATGCATAGGCCTAGGCTTCAACCCTATAATAGTTATCAACAATGTAAAAAAAAAAAAAGGAATATAAATCTCTCAACTTGGCGGAAATCATTTCCACAGATTGATTTTGGAGGGAAACTAATAGATTTTTTGTTAAAAAGGATCTGATAGATACGATCACTCTGGCACTTATCACACAAAAAGAGGGGGAAGTAGTCCCAGGGGTTCAGAATGCTAAACCTGCTTAAGATATGAGTAACGCTTCCAACAATTTCGAATAAAAAACAAAGAAAAATCAACTAACCTGTGACATATTCCGAGGATAGAACATGCCACAATGTGTTCATCGGCATAAGTCGTCTATTCGCTTGACGTCATCCAAATATGATTTCACTTTCCAAATGTTGTTTATCTACAAAAAAATTATAATGAAGTACAGCACAACAACAATATATGATTTAGCCACTAATACTGAATAGTCCAATATTTCAATCAACAGTACTGTAATGTACAAACGAACCCACTTGGTAAAGCGTTCTCGGTAGACTGCCTGCCGCCGATACCTAAGACCATCCTACCCAGGTGTGTTGCCAAAAACTTCCTTGGGTGGTCGGGATGTGCTTATACTTGAACGCAAGGGGCCTCATCGGGGGTAAGCTGAAGAACTAGCCTATCACCATTAATAACAGAAATACAAAAAATAGCTTGCCTAACGGACATCGATGGTGATCTCACTTTGCTGGGTGATTACACTTTTCTTTGTATAGAATTAACCGTTATTTATATCCAAATAACAAAATTGAACAATCTCACTAAAATCCAAACATTTTGACAGATTTTTCACACTGGTCCTGTGCCCAAATGTCATCTCTCGTGTTTTTCTTTAGTCCCAAATGTGTTCAAGATTTAACCTAACAAATCTCCAGAGATCGCAATGGCTTATCTCCAGGGTGACTTCGCCCTCATCCGGTGGATGACAGCAAAAACCAGACTGCTTGGCGCCCAGTTAGCAAAACACAAAATCCTCTGTCAGTATTAGTCAATGGCTCAACTTTCTACCTGACCTGAAACCTTTTATCCCATTCAAATAAAAAAAATAAAAATAAAAAGAAAATAAAGAGTGATATCAAACTAAAACGAAGTGAAGTTACTCCGTATACAAGGGGAGATAACCTTGTTCTTTCCACTAAAGTTTTATAGTCCTATATCGAAAGAATTTATGGTTGCAGTAAATTTAGTTCATTGGCAGTTGCAGGACTTTCATTTATCAACTGCCTTTAAAAACATTGAACTAAAAATTTTGTTCAAAACTCTTTAGGTACTATGAAAAATGCTTTCTATTCCACTCTAACCCCCCTTGTCGTTAAACATTTGTTCCAGCGTTGTGAATGGTAGGAGTGGTCTCTAGGGCACATCCAGAATTTTTGAGAAGCCAGGGGGGTTTCAAAAACTTTAAAACGTATCAAAAATTTGTTTTTGATACGAGCCAGGCGAAATTTCAGAATGGGATTCAAACTTTAACTCTTTCCCCTGGATACCGCCTTGGGTGGTCTGCATTGAATAAACCTTTTTTTGTATTTTTATTGAAAAATTTGAAACGATGTCAAATTTACCCCTTTAGATATTTTCGAGTTTTAGCTTCAATCATCGCTCATTGACCACAGTTTGTTATTACAAGCTGATTCAATGCCCCCATAAATGTGGGAGAGTCTAATATTCCCTTCTTCATTCCCTGTTTTTTGTTTTTGTTTTTTTACACTCGAGCTTAATATTTGCATAGCGCAGCATCAGGAATAATAGTAATCACTGGAAAGTGCACTTATACATACATTTCTCAAGAGCAAGTGGAATATAAAAAATTGAAAATGGATTTTAGGGGCATTATTTCCAGACTTTTCAAAGGGAGCTCTTAAAACAAATCTCACAGAGATTTACCTCATGGACACCAGCACAGGGAACCTGGAGATACCCTCCTCCTTGAAAAAAAAGAGGGTATTAGAAGGTATCAATAGAAAAATCGAGAAATATTCCCATTTATCAGGCAGTTCGTGGTAACGAACTGTAGTAAGGAGCCACGCGGCTCAATAGTAACCGAAACTCTAAATATTGGAATTTTTATACCAATAGTTACATCAAAAGAATAGCCTTTTGATGCCCATCAAAAGTTACGAGCCTGAGAAAATTTGCCTTATTGTAGAAAATAGAGGGAAACACCCCCTAAAAGTCATACGATCTTAACGAAAATTACATCATCAGATTCAGCGTATCAGAAAACCCTATTGAAGAAGTTTCAAGTTTCTACAAAAATGTGGAATTTCGCATTTTTTTTTTTTTACCAGAAGACAGATCACGGATGCGTGTTTATTTGTTTTTTTGTTTGTTTTTTCCCCCAGGGGTGACCGTATCGACTCAGTGGTCCAAGAATTTTGCAAGAGGGCTCATTCTAACTGAAATTAAAAGTTCTAGTGCCTTGCCCCCGGATTTTGGGGGTCTGTTTTATCCCTGGAGTTTTGGTTATATTATCTTTGGTCTATTTTGAACAAAGCGGCAATATAAAAAATTCTATTGGATGCATTTGAAGAAAATTAGGTTGGAGGCAGGGAGGGCTAGTCGCCATTGGGTTACTTTTGACTCTTAAAAGGTGGATTATAACTTTCAATTTTTAATCGTTTGAGTCCCCTCCGAAGTTTACACAACCACCTCTTCCATAAAAACGTTATATGCCCCCGCGGCATAAGTTACAACCCTTCCCTTGGCTCCGGGGGAGGGGGTATGGTGACAACAATTTTTTTTTTATTATCGTTGTACTATTCCAAACCAACTGAATATCTCAAAATTATGATTTGATATATTTGGGAGAAAGAGGGTGTTTTGGTCAGGGGGTGGGGGTAGATGCACTCTGTTAACATTTGACTCATAAAAAGGTAACTAGAACTTTCAATTTCCAATCAAATGAGCCACCTTCGAAGTTTATATGACCACCACTTACATAAAAAACTTATACGCCTCCGTGGCATAACTTAAAACACTTGCCCCAGGGCTCTAGAGGTTGTGTCGACCCTGGAGTTTTTTTTTATCTAATGTTTGAACTATTTAAAAATATGGCTATCTCAAATTTGTATCGGATGGATTTGGGGAAAAAGGGCTAGGGGGAGCTAGTTGCTTTCAGATCTCTTTTGACTCTTAAAAAGTAAACTAGAAGTTACAGTTTCTATTCAAATGAGCCGCCTTCATAGTTTATACGACCACCCCTTACCTAAAAACCTTATACGCCTCACGGTCATAGCTAAAAACACTTGCCCCCGGCCTCTGGAGGGTTTTGTCGACCCCGGAGTTTTTATTATCTGATGTTTGAACTATTGGAAAAAAAGGAAAACTTAAAATTTGTATCAGATGGGTTTAGGGAAAAAGGGCAAGGGGCTACTTGCCATTGGATTTCTTTCGATTCTTAGAAATTGAACTAGAACTTTTAATTTCTATTCAAATGGGCCCTCTATGAAGCTTATACTAGCATCCCTTTCATAAGAGCCAAATATCCCCCATGGACATAAATTACAACGCCTACCCCCGGTCACTGGGGGTTGTGTCAACGCCGTAGTTTTTGTTATCTGACCTTTGTGCTATTTTAAAAAAATAGCTATCTCAAAATTCGTATCGGACGGGCTTGGGTTAAAAGGGCGCGGGGGAACTAGTCGCCCTTAGATCTCTTTTGACTCATAAAAAGTGAACTAGAACTTTCAATTTACATTCAAATGAACCATATCTGACATTTTTGCGAGCATCCCCTCCATAAGAACCATATATGTCCTTAGAGCATAACTTACAACGCACCAGGCCCTGGGCGGTTGTATCGACACTGGAGTTTTTCTCGTCTAACCTTTGAATTAATTTTTAAAATAAAGCTATCTCCAAATTCTATTGGATGGATTTGAGGGGAAAATGCGTGGGGGGAGCTGGTTGCGATCGGATCTCTTTTGACTATTAAAAAGTGAATTAGAACTTGCAATTTCCATTCCAATGGCCCCTCTCTAAAATTTATGCGAGCTTCCTTTCCCTAAGAACCATATATACCCCCAAGGTATGGTTTTACCCCCAAGTTACAACGCCTGCCCCTGGGCCCTTGGGGGTTGAGTCGGCATCGGAGTTTTTATTATCTAACCTTTGAACTTTGTCTTAATAAAATGGCTCCAAAATTTTATTGGATACATTTAGAGAAAAGGGGCTTAGGGGGGGGGGGGCTAGTCACCCTCTGATCTATTTTGGCTCTGAAAAATTGAACTAGAACTTTTCCGATCAACTATTTCCAATCAAATGAGCCCTCTCTGGAGTTTATACGAGCATCCGTCATATAACAACCATATTTGCCCCAGGGCATAACTTACAACGCCTGCCCCCGGGCCTTGAGGGATTGTGTTGACCCCAGAGTTTTCGTTATATAATCATTGAAATATTTTTTTAATAGCTGTCTCAAAGTTTTATCGGATGGGCTTGAGGAAAATAGAGCGTGGAGGGGAGGGCTAATTACCCTCCAATCTGTTTCGACTCTTAAAAAGTGAACTAGATTTTTCGATTTCCAATCAAATGAGCCCTTCCCAAAGTTTATACGAGCAATCCTTCCATAAGAACCGTATATACGCCCAGAGCATAATTTAAAACTCTTGCCTCCGGGCTCTCTTTCCCCAAAATACATAAGATAAAAATTTTGATATAGTGGTTTTGTTGAAAATAGTCCAAGATTTAAACTACTATAAATTAGGGGTTGATAAATCCTTGATAGCACCCGGGACAAGAATTGTAACTTATGTAAGTAGTAAGTTCTTAAGAATTGAAAGTAATAAAAAAAACAACAAGCCCCTCACCCCCTTTTGCCTTTTTTGTCCAAACGTATTTATAGAAATTTGTGAAATAACAGTTTTGTTCAGAATAGTCCAAAATTTAAATTGCAATAACCTAGGGGTTAAGAAAACTTCCCTTTGATACTTTGTTAACTTTGATCCTTTCTTTAATTTGATACTTTGGTACTTTGATATTGCTATTTTGGTACTAATTATGAATTTAATTTAACTTATTTAAGAGTACTTGGCTTGACTCAGACCTTTATGAGCTTCCATAACTCTTATTCCAACTTCGATCCCAAAGGTTTTATGTTATTTCTGTTACTTCTCCATTCAGTAAAATTTACTACAACTCCCACTCCCACTCCAAAGCCTTAAAAACAAGTCTAATGCCAGTGAAAAGGACAAATAAGAAAGAAACATATGCGGATGTTTCGTATGTTTAAAACAAGTATGTATTTCGTATGTACAACAAGAGCTAAGAGCTCATATGGCTCTTGTGACGAGTCAAGAAGAGCTAAGAGCCAAGAGATCATATGGTATGAGCTCTAACAAAATTCTATGAATCAATAGATTGATTTAAAAGGACAATAAGAGGCTTAATGCCGGTCAGGATTTAAAATAAGAGCTCTGAGTCACGATGTCCTTCTAAATATCAAAATTCATTAAGATCCGATCACCCACTCGTATGTTATAAATACCTAATTTTTTCTAATTTTCCTCTCCTTTTAGCCCCCCAGATGGTCGAATCTGGGAAAACGACTTTATCAAGTCAATTTGTGCAGCTCCCTGACACGCCTACCAATTTTCATCGTCCTAGCACGTCCAGAAGCACCAAACTCGCCAAATCACTGAGCCCCTCCCCCCAACTCAACCAAAGAGAGCGAATCCAGTACGGTTCCGTCAATCACGTATCAAGGACATTTGCTTATTCTATCCACCATGCTTCATCCCGATTCCTCCACTCCAAGTGTTTTCCAAGATTTCCCCCTCCAACTCCCCCCAATGTCAACAGATCTGGTCGGGATTTGAAATAAGAACTCTGAGACATGAATTCCTTCTAAATATCAAATTTAATTAAGATCTGATCACCTATTTGTAAAATAAAGTTACCCCAATTTTCACATTTTCCAAGATTTTTGGTTTCCCCCTCCAACTCCCCCCAATGTCACAGGATCTGGTCGAAATTTAAAATTAGAGCTTTAAAGCGCAAGACCCTTCTAAATATCATATTTCATTAAGATCTGGCCACCCTTTCGTAAGTTACAAATACCTCAATTTTCAAAATTACCCCCCCCCCCCAACTCCACCAAAGAGAGCACATCCGGCCCGATTATGTCAGTCAAGTGTCTTAGACAGTTTTTTTTCTTCCCATCCAGTTTCATCCTGATCTCACCGCTTTGAGTGTTTTCTAAGATTTCCGGTTCCCCTCAACTGCCCCCCCAATTACGCTAGATCCGGTTGATATTTGAAATAAGAGCTCTGAGACACAATATCCTTCTAAATATCAAATTTCATTGAGATCTGATCACCCGTTCGTAAGTTAAAAATACCCCATTTTTTCTAATTTTTCAGAAATAACCCCCCCCCCGCTCCCAACTACCCTAAAGAGAGCGGATCCGTTCCGGTTATGTCAATCATGTATCTAGGACTTGTGCTTATTTTTCCCACCAAGTTTCATCCCGATCCCTCGACTCTAAGTGTTTTCCAAGATTTTAGGTTTCCCTCTTCCAACTCCCCCCCCCACAATGTCACCAGATCCGGTCAGAATTTAAAATATCAGCTCCGAGACACGATATCCTTCCAAACATCAAATTTCATTGAGATCTGATCAACTGTTCGTAAGTTAAAAATACTTCAATTTTTCTATTTTTTCTGAATTAACGGGCCTCCCACTCCGCCCCAGATGGTCAAATCGGGAAAACGACTATTTCTAATTTAATCTGGTCTAGTCCCTGATACGCCTGCCAAATTTCATCGTCCTAGCTTACCTGGAAGTTCCTAAAGTAGCAAAACCGGGACCGACAGACCGACAGAATTTGCGATTGCTATATGTCAATGAAAATTAACTGCTATTATGTAAAATGAAAATTAATTGTTTATACAATACTTACGAAATACAATAGTTGCCCTGTATAACTGTTGTCATCCAATGTTATTTTAGTTTCTCTTCTGGTTTTTAGGGTGAAGCTGTTTGAAAAAGGAAACAATTTCTTTAGCCTTGTTTTGGGGGACGAAGCAACTAAAAGTATTTTTGTGCATTAGGACCTCCTCGGCCCAGCAACTTTCGTACGTAAATTTGAATCCGTAAAGGAAAAAAAATATCTGTTTGATTTTTGTGGCTCCATTTTGGAAAAAAGAACAATCTGCATTGTTAACCTAACCAAAAAAAACGTGTTTCTAATTTTATGGTTTCCAAATTTTTGAACCAAATTTTGCTTTCCCTATTTCTATATTTATGCATCCCCTAGAATAGGAAATTACGAATCTAGTTTTTATTACAGGGGTCCATTATCCCATTTCATTTTTTTATTAGGGTCCCCTTAGCCCAGGAATTCCCAGATAAAAATTTTGAGTCAATAATAAAGGAATCGATCCATTTTATGGTCTCCTTTTTGGGGTGTCTCGTGCCACCAACTTAGTTTTATCCATGGACTGGTCCCATTCACCTAGGAAATTACGGATGTAGGTTTCAAGCCGTTCAAGAACAAACACATTTTGGGGCTTTTTTTCTCGTCTACTTTCCGAGGAACTTATTATTTTCCATTTTTCCTTGTGTGTTTAGATTCCGATGGCCGAAGGTCTTAAGGATAAAGTTTCAAGCCAAGCAAACAAGATGCTTTTTAGCCCTTAACAGGCCCTACGTTTCGGAGGCAAGTTCCACAAGCTAACACATTTTTGTAAATTAGGTCTCTCTTGGTATAGGGAGCTGAGGTTGTAAATTTCAAGCTGTTCAAGGGAAAAAAAAAATGTTTTTAGCCCTTTTTCCGGTTTTGTTTGCCCAAAATTTTTTTAAATCATTTTGGGCATTGGATCAAGGATTTCCGGATATAAATTTCAAGTAAATCAAAAATTATGCATTTGAAAGGCTTGCGTCCATTCTAATTTTTTTCGTACATTAGGTTCCCCTTAGCGCAGGAATTCCTGATGTTAATTTCATATCGTTTGAAATAACAGCTTTTATACCCTTTTTTATCCTCAAGGGCCAAATTTAAAGGGAAACAACTTTTTTTTAGTACTTTTGAAATGGGATCCTTCGGCCAACCTATTTTTTTTTTTCTTTACTTTAGGTTTCACTTAGCCTAAAAAGTATGGTCCCTTTTTGAGGAAAGACCCCGTTCTAGGGAGAGCACCATTTATGTTCCAATTTTGTTTTCGTACTAGGGAAACTTGAGCCTCGCCGAGTGGATGGTTTATGGACTTGCAATCCCATGTCCTTTGGAATGGGTGTTCGAGTCCTGTTGTCGCTAACCCTCTGACATTTGATGGAAGTAAGTGGCGTGACTCAGCAAACTCGGCCACCTTTAGTGAGGGAAGCTTACGGTTAAACCAATTCCCAAAGTAACATTTGAATTCGAGATGCCGGGTGAGGCGGGAAAACGCCGGGTTCTGGTGCACTTACCCCAAGGACTTAAGTATAAGCATTTCAAACCGATCCAAAAAAAACAGTCTTTTGGGCTGCCCTCTGATCTTTTTTATTCTTATTTTATTTTTGTTCTTTTTATCTGTAATAAAGAGCCAGGGTTTCCATTTTTTGATTTTAAAGTCCTCTCTCATGCTTCTATAACCGCCTTTTTATACGCTGTGGCTGAGAAAAGCAAAAATAGTAATGACAATAACACATGGAACGGTACCACGTTGACCCTGATTTGAAAATAAAATGGCTGTATTTTTTTATTTGTTTTGTTTTTATATAGTCACTTAAATTTCACTAGGTGCCTCTTTTAGGCCAAAAATCTGATAAATATTTCATATGTAATATATTCCATTTCATTTGGACCCGTACAAAGTTAAACATGCTAATTATTGTTTCGTAGATTTATGAGAGGGATTGTGACGCGCATTATCCATTTGCCACAGTTTTTCTTCCACCTGTTTAGGCCCTATCAGACCCTTACGAATCTACAGGTGCATATGAAGATAAATGACGGTGTAGATCCACCCTCTTGCATATCCTTTAAAATAGCTTTCAATGTCCATTTGACAAGAAAAATTACGCAACGTTTCGACCTCTGTATTTTCGCTCTTTTTTGCAGACTAGCTCTGAATGGTTTGAAATTGGGTGAGAACTCCCATATAGTGGTATCATTCTTCTACTCGGGTCTAGGCGTTTCCTCTCCCCCGTTAAATTCCCCCAACATGGAAAATTCTTCTAACTGAAGGCACCCCCGGATAATCTCTCTGATGAAAATTGCCCCCGCAGAAAATCCCCCTGGATTATTCCCTCCTTCCCCCCCTCAATTTTACCAAACGTGTTTGATTAGAATTTTTAGATAGCCATTTTGTTCAAAATAGTCCCAAGGTCAAATAATTATGCTTCTGCGTTTGACAACCCTTCTTCCAGCCCCAGGGACAAGGACTGTAATCTATGCAAATAAACCCATTGCTAAAACATAAGACTTTTATAGGAAGCATGGTTGTATAAACTTTGGAGGGGGCAGATGCCTCAAACGGTGCAATTTAATGCCAAAACATCCGAATTCTCATTAAGTCTTCAGTAAATGCATAACTACATATAAGGAAGGGAGGGGGTAAAATCCCTCTCGATTTCTGGGAGTATTTTCTTGTCTACACAGTTACCATGAAAGTTAAGAGTAATGTTAAACCCCAACATTAGCAGAATTGATCCCGTATTGTAGGGGAGCTACCCCTTCCTCATCTCCAGCTTCCCCCTAGTGGTTGTAGAAACATTGGAGGAATCTTGTTTAATCAGAAATTGGGAGTACTAGTCATCTTTTATAAGTCAAAAGTGATTGGAAACCAACCAGCCCCTGTCCTAAAACTGCTTTTGATATCTGGTCCTTTTGTTATCACTTACGACATCTGATCGAAAATTTGAGGCACTTATTTTGTACTTTCTCAGTGGCTGCTCAATTGTGCTTTTGATGGAATTTTCCATGAAGGGGTGGAATTATCCGCGGGGAATTTTTCGTAGGGGAAATTTCCAGGGGGAGGAATTTTCCACAGGGAAGACGCCGACTCCGCTTCTATTCAGTACGACCAATACGATACTTCTTTAATCAGAGTCCGATTCGCATTTTGAAATATGGGCTGGAATTAGAGGGTTTACACGATATCTAACTTTATATGTAAACTCTAGAAGGCTATTGAAATTGAAGTTTAGTTACCGTAACCATGGTGGAGTAATTCATAAGTCGTCAATTTGACATTTTTCTTCAGACTCAGGTATTAAGTTGGCAATATGGAATGTTTCAATGAATTAAGAGCTTTGCTTTTCAATAAAATGGTTCTCAAATGCTTTGTTTTGTAGAAGTATTGCAAAGATGTTCTTTAGAATGAATTAAATAAAAAAACAAGTTTTTTTAACGAAAGTAAGGAGCGACATTAAAACTTAAAACGAACAGAAATTACTTCGTATATGAGAGGGGATGCTTCCTCATCAACGCCCCGCTCTTTACGCTAAAGTTTGACTCTTTCTCTTAACTCTACTTTTTAAAACAGAAAAAAAAACTTCAGTGTAAAGAGCGGGGCGTTGATGAGGAAGCATCCCCTTTCATATACGAAGTAATTTCTGTTCGTTTTAAGTTTTAATGTCGCTCCTTACTTTCCGTTAAAAAAACTTGTTTTTTTATTTAATTTCTGAACGTTTTTGAATCAATGCATATTTTGATTTTGGCTCTCCGCAGATGAATAATTAAAACACAATTCGCATATTTATTTTTTTGGCTGAATGGCTTACTCATAGTTTCGATCGAATGATTTTGAGAAAGAAAGGAGAGGGGGAGGAGGCCTAGTTGCCCTCCGATTTTTTTGGTTACTTAAAAAGGCAACTAGAAATTTAAATTTTCTTACGAATGTTTTTATTAGTAAAAGATATAAGTAACTTACAAATCAGCATACGTAACGAACTTCTGTATTCTCATGTTTTTATTACGTATACGAAGGGGTACACCCCCTCGTCAGTACCTCGCTCTTTACACTAAAGCTTAAATTTTGTCCCAATTTCTTAAGAATGACCCCTGAATCACAAAAGCCGTAGAATAAATAGTTGAAATTACTAAAAATACTTTAGCGTAAAGAGCGAGGTATTAGGAGGAGGTAAGCCCATCATATGCGTAATAATTTCTGTTCATTTTAAGTTTTAATGCTTCTCCTTACTTTCAGTTGAAAAAACTTTTTCATATTTATTTTTTCGTTGTATTTTTTTAAATAATGCTAGAAAATCCTGCGCTCCCTCCATGAAAATTTTCTTCCCCCGTGACAAATTCCTCCAAGGAAAGTTCTCCCAAAATATTCACCTCTTCTCAACCCCCCCCCACGACCTAAAAGTCCCCCTGAAAACGTCTGTACACTTCCAAACAACCATTACTATATGTAAGCACTGGTCAAAGTTTGTAACTTGTAGCCCCTCCCACGGGGACTGTGGGGGAGTAATTCGTCCCCAAAGACATAGTTATAAGGTTTTATGACTACGCTGAATAAAATGGCTATCTCGGAATTTTGATCTGGCGACTTTGGAAAAATAATTAGTGTGGGAGGGGGCCTAGGTGCGTTTTCTCAGGCTCGTAACTTTTAATGTGTAAAATTAAACTTGATTAAACTTATATATTGAAAATCAGCATTAAAATGTGATCCTTTTGATGTATCTATTGATATCAAAATTCCATTTTTTAGAGTTTTGGTTACTATTGAGCCGGGTCGCTCCTTACTACACTTTGTTACCACGAACTGTTTGATAATTACCTTTTTGTTTTCGAGTGAAAGCATAAGTAACGTTAAAATTTGAACAAATAGAGATTACTTGAGGGGTTGGACAGGCCAAAAATGTTGATAGACTCTGCGATGCTCTTAATTTTCCCTAATGATCATATGTCAATGAAATGGCCCCTCTTTCAATCATATATTGGCTGCCAAGCTCTGAGAAGTCCAATGCCTACTCACAGTCCAACAGCTCGTGGTAAGTAAGGAGCGAAATATATCATAAGAATTGACCTATTATGCTAATTCAAAATATATAATATTCATTAAGCTTAATGTTACCATCAATGGCTACGAGCCTGAGAAATTTTACCTGATTTCGGAAAAAGGAGAGAAACAATAAAAATCACACCATCAGATTCAGGGTATCAGAAAACCCTATTGTAGTGGTTTCAAGCTCCTATCTGCAAAAATGTGGAATTTTGTATTTTTTGCCAGATCACGGATGTATGTTTATTTATTTTGGTTTTTCCCCTTGGGTAATTTATCGAACCAATAGTTCTAAAACATTGGGGTAGGGATCTTTCGAGCGGAAATTAAAGCCCTAGTTCCCTTTGTAAGTTACCAAAAAATTGGAGGACAGCTAGCCCCCCTCCCACGCCCCATTTTCCCCAAGATCGTTCAATCAAAATTTTGAGATAGTCATTTTGTTCAGCATCGTTGAAAGGTCCAAAAACTAGTCCTTTGGAGAATAACATGACCCCTATAGCTCTTGGAGATATGTTTTTTAAGTTATAAAATTTGCCCATTGTGTACGTATAGTATTTGTTATTGGGGAAGTATGCAGATGTTTTTTGGGAGGGGGGATGAATTTTCTGCTGGGAGGATTTTAAACGGGGAAAATCATCCGTGGGGAGGGAATTTGGGGGGGGGGGCTTTCCAGGGCAAAGCTGTACGAAATTCTTTTTATTTGTCTTACTTTCTCTTTTCGTTTCAATTTTAAATGTGGAGATGTTCAGGAAAATTGTCCGCGAGAGGTTTTTACCGGGTTGGAATTGTCTAGAATGAATTGCTGTAGGGGGAGGATTTTACACGGGAGAAAGTCTCCATGGGAGAGTTTTCCATGGGAAAACTTCTCCACAGAGGAGATGATTTCTGGCATGATTTTAAAAACATACCAGAATTTTTTTTTTTTTTTTAATGAAAGTACAGTAAGAAAAATTTTTCACTCTACTGAGAATCATCTGCAAGAAACTTTTTGGGGAAGATTTTCAGATAGAAAGGAATTGTCTGGGGGGAGTTTTCCTTGACAAGGGGGTTATCTTAGGAGGAAAGAACTTCCATGGGGGGAGTTTCCGTAAGGGGAAGGAATTTTTCATGGGAGAGGAGTCGGATATCCGGGTACTATTTAAAAACGATTAGAAATTCAAAAAACAATTTTTTTGAGCAGAAAGTAAGGAGAAATATCAAAAATTAAAACAAAAAGAAATTATTACATATACGAGGGGAGTTGCTCCTCCTCAATGCCCCGCTCTTTACGATAAAGTTTGACTTTTCGTCTCAATTCTTTAAGAACGACTCCTGAAACACAAAGGCCGTTTAATTAGAATAATAATCTTTTTTAAAATTCCTAAGAAAACTTTAGCGTAAAGTGTGATGTCTTGAGGAGAGGGCAATTCCTCATATGCGTAGATTTCTGGATCTCCCTGTAGGAGGGACCTCGCATATTCAAACTAACGCCTGAACTATCATGTATTACGAATCAACTACGACAAGTGACCGAAAAAAGAAGATAATAACAAAAAGTGTGCACATGGCCTTCTTTTAGTTACCCTGTACTCAGGGACCCAAAAAATTAAATACCTACATTAATCTCTTGTACAAAAATTACTTGCTTGATATACAGGCCACCAAATTTTTACTCCGGGTTCCTCATTTCTTACGTGTCTAATCGGCAAAATGTGTCAATTTGACAAAAACTTATACCTTAAATACAAAAATACAATCGGCAAATATTGTCAGTCTAATGAAACGTTAGTCACAATGAAATGGTATTCTTCATGAGGTGTGTGTGTGCACCTTCATCCTCACATTAATTACTACTGCTACTACTACTGCTAACAAATCACTGCAGCACCAAGCCGCCTAAGGCCAACACAGCTAGGCATGTTCCTCATCTATGCCATTCTATTCAAAGCCTCCCTATTTGCACCCTCCCAAAAGTTCTATTTCCCTTAATTTAACCCCATTCAGGAACAAACTGCTTTGCTTTTGGCCCTAGAAGGTTGGCCGACAAGGATAATCTTTGGCAGTCTGTCATTCTTCATCCGCAAAACGTGTCTGAGCTATCTCAGCCATTCTTTAACTAAGGCCCTAGAAAGCGGGTTGAACCCCATTTTCTTTAGATATTACTGTTTGAAATGAAATCGATCAGACGGGTACCCAAATCAGTTCTTGGACAATTTCTCTGAAAAACATCTAAGAAATCCTCATCCGTCTGTTGGAGCACCCACACTTCGGAACCAAAAAGAGATCTAGAATGCTCAAATTATCAGCATAATCTAAATCTAGCAGAGCTATACTTTCCCATTTGATTCCGTGTTCTCCCATAGCCTTTGTTGTGCTCCTTAGGACAAACTCCATCAAAATGATCCATATTAATGGGGATAGAAAAAAAAACCCTGCTTAACTCCCGATTCAATTGGAAAGCAGCTTCCATCCTCATTTCCTACCTTAACCGCAGCAATGTTATTCTCTAACATAGCACAAATCACTTTAATATCTATATCTAGTATACCATAAAAGGATAGTACCTTCACTAAAGCTCTACTACCGGCGGAATCAAACGCTTGCTTATAATCTATGAAATTAAGCACTGATGGGTCTGATGACTCTGCTACTTCTCGATGATAATTACTAACCTGAAGATATGCGAAAATATGGTCAACCTCTCCTCTCAACTCCTCAAAAAACACCGTATTCTTCTCTTTAAACTTTATCTACAGCATCTCTAAATCTAATAAATATCATAATTCTAAGTAATTTGCTCCCTACACAAAACAAGCTAATGTCTCTACAATTACCACACTCACTCTTACCACCCTTCTTATAGAAGGGTGTCAGTAAAGTTTTTTCTAAAATCGTTAGATACTTCCTTTTTTTCGGTAGTCATATTCATAATCTCGAATAATTTATCTCTAAATTCACAACTGCCGTATTCAAAAAATGAATTACCACACAATCAGCCCCTGGGACCTTAATTGTTGTCTTTTACGGTTTTAGCACTGTCACTAATTCTTCCTCACAAAATAAATCTTCCTTACTTCGATAGTGTCACAAACTTTTTCATTCTTTTCTATATCTTTTCCTGTAACTTTATCACGGTTTGACACGTTTTCAAAATATTTTGACCATCTTTCTTTTATTCTTTACTTATCACTAATTGTTGTCCCGTTCCTGTCTTTAATTGGGACATGTCCATATTGACTGTTCTCTCTCAATTTTTTAACATAACAGTACAATATTTTACGGTTATGCCGTCTGACTGTATCTTCCAGATTTTCAGCAGTTTCATCTATGGCCTCGACGTCACACCTCATAAATTCATATTTTAATGTTTTATCCACTTTCCTTACATCCCTATTATTTTCCTATGACCTATCCCTCAATATCTCTTATACAAGACCCCACCCCCCTCTTCTCTACTGAAGTTAAAGTGTTTAAATAATATTAATACCTGCGTTTTAATTTTCCTCCCCAAGACATCATATGCGAATTAATAAAAAAATTTCCTAGATTTACTTCATCGATCCTCTACATTGTCAAATTCTAAACTCTCAAATTTAGTCTTCAATTGCTCTTGGAAACTCCTATAAAATTCTCATCCTTGAGTCTACCACCGTCATAAATTTCCGGAAGGTGGTTATCCTTCCTAAACTTCAGCTTTGCTTTAATTTAAGCTGGCGGCCTTTACTTTTACCATCAAAAAATATTTTTAAATTGTTTTCAAAATGGAGTAAAAAGTAGATAATACTTTTTCTCAAGAATCTATGAATATAATGGAAAATGAGGGATGCAAAATGGAATGGGCTTTACATAACGTAGAAGTCAAATCAATCAAAGTTACAAATGCATAAATGAAAAAGAAGTCGGTGAGTTGAGGAGAAAGATTTGAAAAGATCAAGTTATGTGAGGCCCAATCCGTTTTTTTGCGCTCCTTGTTTCCTCTTATATTCGTAGATTCTCGAGAAAAAAGCTATTTTCTACTATTCACTCCATTTTCAAAATGTTTTTTTTTTTAAATCTATTTAGACTTTTTAACGATCTGTAATACTAGAAAATCTTTAGTTTTCTGTAAAACCAAAATTCATTTTATCTAATTTTCAAACCCAGGTTACCACAGCCACAGGCAAGCGTCCTTACGGCTCTGCTATTCAGTCTTGCATAATAGTGTTTGTTTATAATTTTTGCTGTGCCAAATCACCGGTTTAGATTTTCTATTTATACAAGGGGGAGCGTGCAAGAGGTGGAATAACGATTTTGTAGTATTAGACTGTCATCAGAAGTACATATATTGATAAAATTAGAAAGTAATTGAACGTTCGGAAATGGTCAAAAATCGCTAACAAATTTTGCAAATTTTTGTGACAAAAAAACACAAATTGGTGAGTTCAGGAAAATTATTTGGTTAAACCTAAAAAATGCTGATTGTCAAAATCAGTTATCTATACCGTACAATATAAAATCCTCTGAAAAAAAGAACCAACTTAGGAAATTCGTTCGCCAATATCGAGACTTTAAGCGTCAACACTTGAGAAGCTGGAGATCAGCCTCCAGGGTTCAAGGACTTGAGGGTTGGACTTCATAATATTCATTCTATAATCTTCGATAACTTAAGAAGTCCTAAGGTTTTGCTTACGAAATTTTGAAGTTACTTTCCCTTGCCAGTGGCTTCAATTAACAAAACTTAATTGGGTAGGGACAAACTGTGCTTATCAATATCTAGGGGCGGGGGGCAAATTTGTCGATTTTTCTCAATGTTCCAATGAAATCACCCCAAAAAGGCATTCTTTAATGAAAAAAAAAGCCTTAAGTAAGATGTTTTTCAGAACCTAGAGAGAGGGAGAAAAAAATGGGGGGCACGCTTTCCCTTACCCTGCCTTCTCCTCCCAACTGATACCGCTGTCCCTTGCCAATGCCTGTTCAAAAAGAAAATTGAAAAAAGAGAGATCTTTTTTTGAAGGATCATAGTACTTCATGATGCTGAAAAACAGTTTAAAAAAAGAAAAAGAACCTTTAGGATGAGTGTCTTAGAAAAATATTATTTCTGAAAAAAGAATGTTTCTTAATGACAAAAGTGACAGTTTACAAGTACCACTAATACATGACGGGGATAATACTTAATTAGATTGTCGTCTTCGAGGAAACTACTTCGTCATCTTATCCTTCGTGAAGTGTTGAAGGTCTTAATCTCTTGTTGTCGTTAAGGATTTCAAAGCTTAATTTCTCCAGCCAACCCACATTACGCATCCAACCTTTTGTTTTCGCAGGCTATTTAAAAGGATGGGAATAGAATGGTAAAAGTAGTATGGTGCTTAATTGGCGATAATTATTGCTTGTTCACAAATTAGTAGCACTTGAAAACCGAGTGACACTCATGTTTGTTTAATTTATTCTTCTGCACATAATTAACTGTTACACTGTCTTCGACAGTACTGTTGTGATTTAAGTTGTGCTTGTATGGTGTACGGCGTTCTAATTTAGAAAATGAATAGTCACAGACGTCCAGGGTGCTTACAAATTGCCAAATTAAATAACTCTGCTAATGTCAAAATTCGTGTATGACATCAACTAGCAATCAACTCAACAAATAGTATCGAAGGGTTGGTTCATTAGCTGTGTAAGGGATTCTCGCCAAGTCACGTAATATTTTCATAGCATGGTACATCTTTTGTAGATGCTTCCATCTCAAATATGCTAGCCCCGTGGCTTTGTATATGCATAGGAGGAAAGTCTTTGACCCCTCCTCAAACATCCTGATTCAAGTGGTTTTAGTCACTATCGCAATCAATATTTCTGTTTTTACTTATGGTTTTCGCATGCCTTCCACCAAATGAATCTCTTGCATGAGTCTATGGCTCTGCTTCCTAATGTCCTACGAACGGAGGGAGCCAATTTAGTGTCTACAGGTCGTCTGCTTAAAATTTAAGAACAAGAAAAGAGGGAGTGCTTGGACCATTTGAGGCAGATAAAGTATATATGAAAAGCAAAGATATTGACAAGGACCTCCATTAAGCTGTCCTCGTTCAGAAGAAACAAATACGAAGTATCTAAGCAGTAAAATTTACCCATAATGCACCTGTTTTTAGGGCTCTTTTTCCCCTTTTTCAAAAATTATAGAAAAAGTTTCCCAAGCTAATAAATGTTGATTAGTATCTTTAAACTTAATACCTTGTATTTATTTGGGATCAGCTTAAAAATCACGCCCTTTTCATACATATAGGTTTCGAAGCTTCATTTTTCAGCTATTGGCTACTAATGACGATTATTGCACTTTACTTACCCTTCATTAGCATGAACAGTTCCGTTGTGTATAATAAAGTTTATTCTGTGGGCTGGGAGTTATGTTTTCTGCCGCTCTGGGGTAGTACATCTCCTAATGGTAGATTGTATCAATAGCTTATTTGTATTCTAAATGGTTTATTGTCTTAGAATTTTCGCTCTATAATATTCTGCCCTATTTAGGCTTTTTTTTTACCTGAAATGGCCTGAATTAGCTTTGCAAGCAAATCTTAGAAAGGCCAAGGTTGACTTTTATAGGACTTACAACGAGCTATGTTCTGGATCAGGCTACTGGTGCTCGGAATATATTAATGTATAAATTAAGGACAAAGAAAAATCGACAAAAAGGATAGAGGACTAAACCTGTAAAATACCTACGAGCAGTTTCAAAATGAAATGAGGTATAGGAGAACTCAGCCAAAACTTCGGCTTTGATCCGAAGATTTCTGAGGGATGGTTCTGATGCAATGGACTACTTTAACTTGCATTTTTATGAATCCTCCGAGGTTGATGGTCGTCAAAAAAATTTAAGAGGGAGATTTCGTTCTTATCTCTTTTCTGTACAGGCATATCTTCAGAAAAGGCAGAGGTTGGTCGTTCTTTGGCCTCTCTGTAATCTTAGAATCATGGAAATGAATAGATTTTACTTTGCATTGTAAAGGCAAGCATGCGCTGTCAAGCAAACAAACAAAAAATTAAATAAAAAAACAATAAAGAGGGCGATCCTCAATAAGAACATGATGAAAAAACGGTTTTGCGACAACATTCTCGGGGGGCTGGGGTTTGACCACCTGTTTTCTCAGTCTATCCTTTTCTTTTTTCATCTGTATTTCTTTTCTTTATTATCATTATTTCCACAGCTATGTATAGGGTGGGCTAAAAAAGACCAAAGGGTTACAAATAACTCAATACTTTGTTTTTATTAAGTTTTGTTTCTTAAACTAATCTTTCTATTCAACTTATTTAGAACTAAATATACACTATCCAGTTAAAATATGAAATTTATTAAATAATTGCCGTTTTCCCACTAAAAAATAATGACATTTTCAAGACCATTCTCAATTCCTAAATGCAAAGTATTTTGCTTCAATTCAATTGATCACTTCAAAGCTTTAGGAGCGTTTAATGTAGTCTAACCACGGCATTCTCAAATAATGTCATCCTTACTGGGCCTAGGATGCCAAAAACTAGGGAGTTTATCAAATCACTAAGAATGTAAGTAGGGCATCTTCACCTTAGTAGCCTTGACGTCATTCATTTTGGGCACTAGCATGTTCACGACAAAGGAGAAGGTTATAGGTCCATTAGTAACGTACTAATTTATACAATACTACAGAAATTATGTTTTTCCGTCATCTCCTTGCATTTTTTCTTCCCTGTCATCAGTAATGGTTAGCAAATGCTTCTTTATCCATTATTCTCTACGTGGGGCACACGCCCCATCGGTGGGGCATGGCAATATTTTGGTTGGTCATGGGCAGGACATGCATCCTTTGGCTAACTAATTTGGATCCTTAATTTTGAAAAAAAAAATCAGGTGAATGAGGTCAAATTCAAATGTATTTAAAAAGTAAACAGATATATGATAGCATTACAATAATGTTATAGGTTCTATAAATTGCGTTGTATTCAAACAATGTTTTTCATTAGCATAAATTATGCCTAGAAGACAGAAAGATACAAGCTAATGGCCTATTAAACTTGCTTCAGGTGAATAGACGTGCCTAGAAAAATGCCTAGCTAGGGTATGGCTAAAAATTGGTTGGGAACCTCTGGTCTAGATGTTCGAAGCACATGACAAAGGAGCAAAGCCTTTTTTTAATCTAAACTGATTTATTCCGCCATAGGTTCCATCATTCTTGTTAGATATGGGGTGGGTGTTTACCTTCTCGCGTAGATGGTAAATACTTGGTCTAATAAAAGGGGCCTAATAGTCTTACTTACTTGAAAGGTCTTTCATTTTGCATGCAGACTGTAATGATTGATCGATTGCTTAAAAAAAGAGCAAAAAACAATGACCTTTGTACGAAGTCATGCAGCTTGCGCTTTAAATCAAATGATTTGTGGCTGCCATTCACCGGGTGTACACCAAGCCTACTTAAACTCTTGTACCAAACGCATAAACGATTGAGTTTCTATGATGGCACCCAGCAGCGTCAAAGAATTTAAGGCATTTCTGAAATCAATTCTTCTCAGCAAGCTAGACTGCTTGACGTCAAAAACCATTTTTTCCATTTACCACCAACATGCAAATGGCATACACGGCATTAGTCAGCTAAGGTTGCCAAAATAAATTCTCTTACGAAACAGATACACAGAATCAATAAGAAAGTTCAAGGTGTTACATTTAGCTGTTTTTTTGTCATCCTTTGTAAAGTTGTGTAGCTTATTCTTATGTTTATAAATGTACATGTTCAAAAGGAGGCTGCCAGTGGGCCTGTGAAAAATTGATAAAATAACGGCTTGTCCCTATTAATGTCTAACAGTTTTCATGTTATTCACCTACTTTTGTCAAATTTCTGGAACAACCTTCCCCCCTCCCCCGCCTAAAAACAAATTTCTGCTTGTGTGTCTAGATTGATGAGTAGATTTGTCACTAGTTTTACATCCTTGACTGCACCGCAATGGGTTCGAAAACCTCCTGAGAGAGATTTCAAACAGTTCGTGGTAACGAACTGTACTAAGGAGCGACCCGGCTAAATAGTAACCGAAACTCTAAAAAACGGAATTCTGATACCGATAGTTACATCAAAAGAATTGTATTTTAATGCTGATTTTAAATATATAAGTTTTATCAAGTTTAGTCTTACCCATCAAAAGTTACGAGCCTGAGAAAATTTGCCTTATTGTAGAAAATAGGGGGAAACGCCCCTAAAATTCATATAATCGAAACAAAAATCACACTATCCGATTCAGCGTATTAGAGAACCCTAATGTAGAAGTTTCAAGCTCCTGTCTACAAAAATGTGGAATTTTGTATTTTTTGCTAGAAAACAGATCACGGATGCGTGTTTATTTGTTTGTTTGTTTGTATCTTTTTTTCCCAAGGGTGATCGTATCGATCCAGTGGTCCTAGAATTTCTCTAGAGGGCTCATTCTAACGGAAATTAAAAGTTTTAGTGCCCTTTTTTAAGTGACGAAAAAAATTGGAGAGCATCTAGGCTTCCTTCCACACACAATTTTTCCTCGAAGTCACCGGATCAAAATTTTGAGATAGCCATTCTGTTCAGCTTAGTCAAAAACCTAACAACTATGTCTTTGGGGACGACTTAATCCCCCACAGCCCCCGGGGGAGGGATTGTAAGTTACAAACTTTGACCATTGTTCACATATAGTAATGGTTATTATGAAGTGTACAGACGTTTTAATGGCGACTTTTTTGCGTTGGAGCGGGGGCAGGTTGGGGGAGGGGCTACGTGGGAGGATCTTTCCATGGAAGAATTTATCATGAGGGAAAAGAATTTCCAAGAAGGGAGTGCAGGATTTTCTAGCATTATTTATAAAAAAAAGCAATGAGAAAATAAATAAAAACATTTTCAACTGGAAGTGATGAGCAGCATTAAAAGTTAAAACGAACATAAGATATTACGTATATAAGGGGGCTCGTCTCCTCCACAATACCTTGCTCTTTACGCTGAAGTATTTTTAGTAATTTCAACTATTTATTCTACGGCCTTTGTGATTCAGGGGTCATTGTTAAAGATTTGGGACAAAATTCAACCCTTGGGAAAATTGACGATGAGGCGAAACCCCTCATATACGTAATAAAAATACACAAATATAGAAGTTCGTTACGTAAGTTAATTAGTAAGGGACGCATGTTTATTACTAGCAAAAACGTTCGTGCAAAAAATAAAAAAATCTAGTTGTATTTTTAAGTAACCAAAAATTGGAGAGGCAACTAGGCCTCCTCCACCACCCCTTTCTTATCAAAATCGTATGATCAAAACTATTAGGAAGCCATTTATAGAAAAAAAATGCAAATGTCATTGTATTTATTCGTGTACGGTGAGCCAAAATTAAAACATGTATTATTTCAAAAACGGTCAGAAATTAAATAAAAAAACAAGTTTTTTTTAACTGCAAATAAGGAGCGACATTAAAACTTGAAACGAACTGAAATTATTCCGTATATGACAGGGGTTGTCCCCTCCTCAACGCCTTGCTCTTTACGCTAAAGTTTGTTTATGGTTTTAAAAAGTAGAGCGGGTCGTGCTAATAGTAACCGAAATCTAAAAATATAAAGCTTGATAACAATCTATACGTCAAGAGAAACAGCTTTTTATGGTGATTAATGTTTAAAATCCTTTTCTCCCCAAAAAATTTCAAACTTAAATCAGACTGAAATTGCAGTGAATAATCAAGTCTGACTTAAATAGCCAGAAATTACCACAAACAGAAGTAGAATTAAAGCTCCCTATACCCTTTAAAGGTCAGCGTGTCAATTGCAGATAGGCTGTTTGACAACCTAGATGCACATACTTAATTCTGATTTAGTTCACCCCCCCCCCTCCGGAGTATTTCACAAGAGTCTCTACTTAATACCCTTAGTCGGTCCTAAGATTCTTTAGATGTACCCTTTGGGTAACCTTACGTAAATGGTACCTTTTGATTTAATTTAACATCCCCTATGCATTCCTTGAAAATATGCCCTTTTGACAACCTAGATATAAATGCTTAGTTCTTTCTGAACATTACAGATACTCGGTTTTGACAACATGGATGCAAATATTGTTTTTGATTTAGTTCAATGTACTCCTTCGCATGTTTTGAATATGAGTTAAAAGTAGTCGAAAGGCAACTAGACCCCCCCCAACTCTTTTCCCCAAATACATCCGATCAAAATTTTGAAATACCCATTTTTTTGAAAAATAGTCCGAAGTCCAGATAACAAAACTTTGGGGCCGACACCCAGAGCCTGGGGCAAGTGTTGTAAGTTATCCCCCGGGATATATAAGGTTTTTATGGAAGGGTGATCTTATAAATTTTGGATGGGGCTCATTTGATAAGAAATTGAAAGTCCTAGTTCCCTTTTTAAGAGTCAGAAGTGATCAGAGGGCAAATATCCCCCTCCGCACGCCCTCTTTTCCTCAAATACCTTCGATTTTTTTACAATTTTTAAGGTAGCTGTTTCATACAAAATAAACCAAAGATCATATTACAAAGATTCCGGGGCTGAACCCCCCAGAGCCCAGGGGTAAGTAATGCAATTGGTTGGAGTTGATCAGAGAGCAGCTAGCCCCCCTCCGCCATTCTCATTTCCAAATTTTTAAATTTCTATCTCAAAAATAAATTCTGTTCGAAACAGTCTGTGCATCATGTAACAAGAAACTTTAGAGGAGGCTCATTTGACTGGAAATATTAAATTCTAGTTCCCCATTTTTAGAGTCAAAAGTGATCAGAGGGCGACAGATCTCCTTCAAACTTTTTTCCCCCAATGCATACGATCGAAAATTGTAGATAGCTATTTGTTCAAAATAGTCCAAAGATTATATAACAATGCCTCCAGGGTTGGCATTACCCCCAAGAGCTTGGGGGCAAGGGTTGTAAGTTATGTCCCGGTGGAAAATAAAGTTTTTATTGAAAAGGTGGCCGTATAAACTTTGGAGGAGGCTCATTTGATTGGAGATTGAAAGTTCTATTTGCCTATTAAAGAGTCAAAAGTGATAAGAGGGTAACTAGCCGCTCTTCCATGGCGTCCCTAAACACATCTGATCTCACTTTTGAGATAGCTTTTTTTGTTCAAAATGGTCTTTGGAGGAGGCTCATCTGATAGGAAATTGAAGTTCTAGTTCGTCTTTTAAGAGTCAAAAGTGATCGGGGGGGGGGGGCAACTAGCCATTCACCACGCCCTCTTTTCGCCAAATACATCTGATTTCAATTTAGAGATAGCTTTTTTGGTCAAAACAGTCCAAAGGTCAAATAACAATTCCTCCAGAGTCGACACAACCCCCAGATCCCGGGGGCATGAGTTGTAACTTATGCTCTGGGGCATGTATGGTTTTATCGAAGGGGCAGTCGTATAAACTTTATACAAGGTAAAGTAAAGAGCCATATTAAATTCAGGACCAGCAAAAAATTAATTCCTGCTATAGTTCAAACTCAAAACAACAGAAATTACTGTTGAAGAATAAATAAAATCCAAAACGAACAGAAATTAAAATTAACCGTCATGGCAACCATAAAGATAACAAGTACACACATAAATGGATAAATAAATCTTGAATAACTTTAATATTTTATTATTTCCCCCCCCCCCCCACAGGCAATTTTTATGGAAGGGGTGGTCATTTATACTTCGGAGTCGGCTCATTCGACTGAAAATCAGAATTTCTAGTGCCCTTTTTAAGAGTCAAAAGTGATCGGAGGGCAACAAGACTCCCTTCCCCACAGCCTCTTTTCCCAAAATGCAACCAATAAAATTTTTGAGATGGCCATTATGTTCAAAATAGTCAGAAGGTCAAATAATTGTGCTTACGGGGCTGACAAACTCAACCCCCCACAGCCCACAGGGCAAGGGGTGTAAATTATTCAAGTTTCCCATTATTAACACATGAGGTTTTCATCGAAGGGTTGACTGCATAGACTTCGGAAAAGGCTTATTCGATTCAAAGTTGCAAGTTTTAGCTCCACTTTCAAAAGTCAAGAGTAAGCAAATGGCAACCAGCCCCCCATCCCATCCAGCTTTTTTTTCTAAATGTTTCCAATCAAAATTGTTGAGTTGGCCATTTTGTTAAAAGAAGTGCTAACATCAGATTACTATGGTTCCAGGTTTGAACCCCCTCCCCCCAGTCCGAGGGAAAAGTGCTATAAGTCATGCTGGTTACCCGTCGTTAGTACGTGTGTCTTGAACTTTCTTGGAAAGAACTAATAAAATTAAACTTAATATTTGATATTTAGTGATACTAATTGTTGAAAGATCATCAGTTCAAGATCTTATTTCACTGTAATTTTCACTTTATTTTCAATTTTGTAATAAGTACAAAAGAAAATACTTCGTCTGTAGCAATCGTGTACAAAAGAAAATACAAAAGAAAATAATAGAATTCGTTTTCAGCAAGCGTCGTTGACACAGTAGGTTTTATGCTTTTACAGTTAGGGAAGGGGGGTGTAGCCAAACCCTTTCCTGTAGTAATTTTTGTGCGTTTTCGGCTTGATTTGTGTATTCTATTTAGGTTTTACTCGTTCTAGGATTTATTTTTTCATTTATGCTAGTATCTGTTGTGTTCTTACTTGATATGATTGCTTATTTAATTTCTTTTCGTTTTGTGTTTCATTTATTCTTGAATAATACTATATAGATTTTGAATTATTATAGGTTTTTATTTCTGCTGATCTTAAGTTTAACATGGCATTTACTTTTCTTTGTAAAACATCCTTGCCGAAAAGTTTTTTTTAATGAATACTCTAAGATATTCATAAGATATACTAGGTATATCATTTTGACAGCCTGGATGCATATAGTGCCTTTTGGTGCCTTTTGGTTCACTTCAATATCCCTCAACACGAGTAGCATCCCCATAGGCGCGTGGAAGGCAGCCTTAGGGGGTATACTTGAAGTTCTTAATTCCTCAAGACATTGGTATTGATTACGTGCACCTAGGCATTACATAATACTATAGGGAGTTGCTTGTTATGTAATTGTTTACTTATACAACTGTTGTAACTGAGGATGATGTAATCTCGCGTGACTTATTTTGCTAGAGCTCACGGACCAGGTAGTCAAATGGGGAATCCCTGGTTGCAACTGAGAATGACGTATTGCGCAAAAGTGGATGTTACGTAATATTTTAGGAGATGTTACTGATTTTTTTTCCTTCAAGGCGTTTTTTGTTTCTTCAAGGCGTTTTTTTGTTCAAACCATTTTGTTTCTTCGAGCTTTATTGTTCTTCGAGATTTCTGTTTCTTCAACATTTTTTTGTTTCAAAATGCTTTTTTCTTTAAAACAATTTCTTCAAAAATTTTTTGTCTTCAAGGTTTTTTCTGAGGGAACCTTTATAATCCAATGACAACAACAGTTTTTGTCCACTGTAGGAATAAAACGTAAGATCAGCGATTTCTCGAACGAAGTAATTCACAACTTACGAAGTAAGCTATGAATTCTTGTTTACCTGCCTGAGACTCTAGGTTGGCGTGCCTTACTAAAAGATAACAAACAAGTATTGGTCCAATAAGAGAGACCAAACACTTGGAAAACTATGGGTTTTATGACTATCTTAGCTCAACGACTATCTACCTTGGTTTTTCTGCCCTAGGATTGACGTATGGATGGATAATAGATATACATATCCATTAGCAATTTAACTAACATCATTTTAATACAATTCTAATGAGGGGGGTTTAAGCCAGATTTGCCTCTCACTCAATTGTACTATATGTCTTGACCTTTTCTGCAATTAGCCTGGCTGTCGATCGGATAAAACTCGTCAAGCATGTGAGACTTTTACTAATCGAAGTCATAGAAATTCAGATTTGATTAAATATTTCAAATTCTCCATGCTGTTTTGAAGTTGAAAAAGAACGCTCTATCCTGAAACGTATTTTGTCAAACTACCCACAGCATCAAAAATATAATGCTAAATGAAAACCACAGGTTTTAATCAATAAATTTGGAACTCGCTTTCCAATTTGGTCTGAGAACCTTTGTAATCCCACGAGAATCCCCCTTTTTGCATTTTAGATATGCCCCTTAAGTTTTAAAATCGCTCCTTACTTTTAGCAAAACATTTGATCGATTTCAATATCTTTTCATCTTTAATTTTATATTTCCTTATTCTTAAAAAGGGCATAGAATGTCAAACATTTTCTTGAATGAGCCTTTTCCTTATACCTTTCATCAAGTGGTTTATATATTTTCCCCTGTAAAATTAAAACCTTCTAAAACAGACAGAAATTACCTTCTAAAAACAGGGCAACCCCCTTAGTCTGTTTTAGATATGGCTATAAAGTTTTAACATCGCTCCTTACTTTTAGCAAAACATTTTAACTATTCCAATATCTTTTCGTCTTTAATTATATATTTCCTTGATTCGCAAATTTTCATTGATTTTCGAACATCAACACAACTCTTGCCCCACCCTGGGCAATACGCGGCCAACCCATGGCATCCCTGTGATACATATTATCATTTCAAAGGCATATTTTCAGATATTTTCTTGATATAAATTATGCTTTAAATCGATTGGTTCGTGTTTTCGTAAACCACCCCCTCGTAATACACCATGTCAAGTCATGCCACTGCGGGAATGGTTGCTACCTCGGGAAATCTCTGTGATATATATTATCATTTCTAAGGCATTTTTTAGATATATTCTTGATATAGATCATGCTTTATGTCCATTGGTTCGTGTTTTCACAAGCCATCCCCTCGTGATACACCAGGACAATTGACGCCACCGTGGCAATATTTGGCTGGCCCGCGACATCCCTGTGATATATTATCATTCCTAAAGCATTTTTCAGATATTTTATTGATAAAAATTTTGCTTTAAATCCATTGGTTCAACTTTCGCAAGCCATCCCCTCGTGATACACCATGTTAATTGACACCACCGTGGCAATATATGGCTATCCCGTGACATCCTTGTGGTGCATATCATCATACCTAAGACATTTTTCAGAAGTTTTCTTGATATTAATTATGATTTGTGTTTCCGCAAGCAATCCCCTCGTGATACACTATGTCAATTTGCACCACCGTGGCAATATGCGGCTGGCCTGTGACATCACTTTGATACATATTATCATTACTAAGGCATTTTTCAGACGTTTTATTGATAAAAATTACAGTTTAAATCCATTGGTTCGTGTTTTCACAAGCCATCTTCTCGTGATATACCATGTTATACACTTCCCGTTTCGTTAGTATCTGGGTTCGCCCTTTCTGCCCTCCATCCCAATCTATTCAAAGGCTCCCTCTTTACACCCTCCCATGAAGGTTCCATTGCCTTTAAATCTTTCTTTATGACTTCCTGTGCCACCCCTGACGAGGACGACCTGCTTTTCGTTTAGCCATAGACGGTTGGCCGAAAAGAACAATCTTCGGCAATCTGTTATCCTTCATCCCCAGAACGAGCCCTTGTCATCTCAACCTTTCTTTCATTATAGCCATAGAAAACGGGATTGAACCAGATTATTCTTACAGCTTATTGTTTGAAATACGGTCAGTCAGCCGGGTACCCAGACAAATCCGTAGGCAATTTCTCTGGAAAACATCTAGTAAATCTTCATCCGCTTCAGAGCCATATGTGACCATTGTTACCACTGTAGCTTCCAGTACTCTAATCTTGGTTTGCAGACTTGTCTTTCTATTCTTCCAAACTTTTTTTTACTGTGAAAAAACACCCTGAGCCATCAATTATTTCATTATTTCAGTTATGTATAATTAACCTAAGAATGAAAATTTGGTCGTCACATCCTTTACCTTTTCTAAAACCGCACTGTTTTTCTCTTAATACTTGGTCTACAGCATCTCTCAGTAAAAAAAGTATCATATTACTAAGTAATTCGCTACACAGTAATTTGCTACACCTTTCTTATGCAGTGGTTTAGCTATGGTTTTCCTAAAATCCTTAGTTACTTCCCCCTTTTCAAAAATCATATTCATAATCTTCAGTAACTTATTTCTAACCTCAGAGCCACCATATTTAAGAAATTCACTTTCCAGACTATCAGCACCTGGAGCCTTATAATTTTTTAATTCTTTCAGTGCTGTTGTTAATTCTTTCCCACAAAACAAATCTTCCTTCACATCCAAGGTATCACAAACTTTTTCCATTTTCCTCTATATCTTTTCTTGCAACTGTTTCTGGGTTTTGCACATTCTCAAAATGTTCCACCCATCTCTCTTTAACTCTTTCCTTATCACAAACTCTGGCCCCATTCCTATCTTTAACTGGGACGAGTCCGGATTGACTACTCCCTCTAAATTTGTTAACATGCCAGTACAGCATTTTACTATTATGCCGTCTAGCTGCATCTTCCAGATCCTCGGCAATTTTACCCATGGCCTCCACTTCACACCTCCTTAGTTCATATTTAATGTTTTCTCCACTTCCTTTACGTACCTTTTTTTATATGATATATTACTTAGAAAATTCTTGTACAAACCCCTTCTCTTCTCTATTAAACAAAAAGCTTTTTCACTAATATTCCTAGCTGCAGTCTTAACTTTCTTCCCCAAGACACCATCAGCAAATTCACAATTTTTTTTCTAAAATTATGGAATCATCTTCCATATTGTCAAATTTTAAACTCTCAAGTTTAGTATTCAACTGTTCTTTGAAAGTTTCTCTCAAATTCTCATCTCGGAGTCTACCAACATCTTAACTTCCTGGGAGGTAGTTATCCTTCCAAAATTTCAGCTTTAAATTAACCCTAGAAACTGCTAGATGGTTATTTTTTTTTTAACATCAATAACAGCACTCCTATATACCCTAGCATCTTGCATTGATCCTGAAAGTCTAAGGTTTACTATAACATAATCAGTAATGTTTCTTGTCTTACCATCATGTGAATATCATGTCAACTTATGGGCTATTTTATTACCAAACACTATTTTGGTTATAACTAGATTGTTATACCTACGAAATTGCAAAAGTCTGTAGCCATTACTGTTTTCTTTTCCTTCACCAAATTTACCTGGGCTAGGCTACCATCTATCCCTATTTCTACCGAAATGGGCGTTAAAATATCCTAGTAAAAACACAATGTTTCTACCTGGGACCCTGTCTATTTGCTCCTGTAACTGTAAGTAAAATTCATCTGAATCACTAGTATTTCCTTCAGTCGGTTCAGCAGGGGAATATACTACTATAACTGATATCCTGAACTTTTTAGTCATAAAATGAGCAATTACTATTCTGTTATTAATACCTTCCCAGCCTAAACAAAACTTAGCAGCTTCCGTATTCATCATGAGCCCTTTTTATGTACCCCATCCTTTCCTCCCTGAGCAAACAAATTCTATATCACCTAATTTCATGCTTCCAAACCCTGGGATATGAATTTAATTCCTAATAAGTACAGTTCGAATCATCTGATATGGAGGTACCCAATATATCTGTAGGGCGTTCCCATCTCGCCATCTTGGGATGCGCTGAGGGTCCAGGGGGAGGCCCGTCAAAACAGACCAAACCCAGAAGAATTATCTATTAAAAAGAATCCCGTACGAATACTGCGTCGTTTACTAGGCTATAATTTCCTCGACGGGCGCCACTCCTAAAGTGCGACAAGAATCATTACAGCTATCGAAGATTGTAATGAACCAATAGTCCAGGAAAATCAGGAGGAGGCATATTGGATCAGAAATTAGAAATTTTAGTGAAAATATTTTACCATTGCAAAACATGTGCTATGGCTTTTTTTTGCCGTGTTGCGGCACAAAACAACAACTTTTCCCTAAAAATTGAGATAAGAGATATTCTTTTAAAATTCTGAGAAAGATAAAGGATTTAAAATTGTCAAAATAATATCTTGAGCTTCGTAGTTTCAGATGTAGTAATGCTGCGTCTGATGGCGCGTTTGCTCCTGAAGATGTACGTATTTCATGCAAAACAAACATTTAATATGGACGTTTATTGTAAGACTCCATACAACTAATTAGATTCATTTGAGCGTGTACAAATAAAGTACAGTGATGGGTACATGTGGATCAGCTTTAATATAGAGATACCGGTGGAATTTTTTGAAGGGAAGGGGAGTGTGTCTATAGCCTCAAAAAGTACATTTTTATGCCCAAATTTTCTAACTATCAGTGGCCTTTCAAATAACTGACCTTGTCTGTTGGGGATATCAAAATGAATGTCTAATCTTTCTTCATTCGTGGGAATATTTTAGAAATATGAAAGCCTGAAATAGGGATGTTGCGTCGTGATAGAACCCTCTTGTTGCAGAACTTTTTCTTTTTCTTTAATATGGGAGATTATGTTTTAATAATTTACAAAATTAATGCTGGAGAGTAATGGTAAGGGCATCATGAGTGCCTCCAGAACCTTTTTTTGGAGGGGGGATTTGAAAAAAGTGATGTTAAAAACTCAAAATAAGTGAGGGCTACCACTCATACCTCCAAGGTACCTCCTCCTTTCACTAAAGTCTTCCTTGTCTTATTTTGGAGTTGTAATTAGTATCAATTATATGTTGAACTTGAGTGTAAAGCTAGAGGTCCTTTGGTACAAAAGCGCATATCACCCTAATAAATAGGGTAATTTCTGTTCGTTTCAAATTTTTATGTCACCCTTTAGTTTCGTTGAAAAAAAAATATTTCTTTGTATTTATTTAAGACTTTAAAAAGTGTTTTTTTATTCACACATCAAATAGACCAACCATAGAATTTTCTTTTTTCTTTACAGGAGTTAAACGAGAAGACTCCAGCTGATTTTAATAACAATCATTGACTATCTCTGTACCCTTACTACATTGGTCGTTGTTGTAAACTGTAATCAATACATTGAAGGCGGATGGATTTTATAAAGTCAATGCAAGACAAAGGACCACCTCCAACCGTGAAGTTGGCCCTTATTATAAGGCTGACACACTGCGGTCACGGTGAAGAATGGAACAGAATAGAAACAAGAGTGCATTATTCTTCTTTGTTTTCAAATTGAAACCGCATGACTAGATTCCTATGGGTTTTGGTGATGCAAAAGACTTTATTAACTAAAACATGATAAATGATACTTTCAAATACCTATAAAACATGTTCCATCATAGGGGGTCTACATTAATGGGTCGATATAAGTAAGGTCCTTAGGAGTTGTGAAAGGTTGATTAGGAAGAAGTGCAAGGAATTATCCACAGTGAGATTGAAAAGAACATTCCTGCTCGATGACATGATCTCAGGAATACATTAAGTGTGGCTAGTTAAATATAATAATAAAAAAAAAAACAAGTGGCGAGTTTAGATTCTTTCTAATTACGTTTCTATGATGCCTGGCACATTTGTCTAGACTTTGCCTCTCCACATTTGTTTTCAATTCTTATCTATTGAAACTCTTAAGAACACAGGTGATGCTCATAATCCTATAAATTGTTCTTATATGACGTTCCTGGGATGCTTGAGCAGACGAGGTAGGTAACATTAACCATTTTACTGACAGAAATTACTATCAGATGAAAAAACTATAAAAAAAACAAGTTTTTTGAAATGAAAGTAAGGAGCAACATTAAAACTTAAAACGAACAGAAATTACTCCTTATATTAAAGGGGTTTTTCCTCCTCGACGTCCCGTTCTTTACGCTAAAGTTTTTTATTGTTTTAAAAAGTAGAGTTGCGAGAAAGAATCAAACTTTAGCGCAAGGAGCGGGGCGTCGAGGAGGAAAAACCCCTTTCATATAAGGAGTAATTTCTGTTCGTTTTAAGTTTTAATGCCGCTCCTTACTTTCATTTCAAAAAACTTGTTTTTTTATTTAATTTCTGAAAGTTTTTGAATTAATACATGTCTGATTTTGGCTCTCCGTACATAAATTATTAAAATGAAATTTGCATATTAATTCTTTTTTTGGCTAAATGGCTTTCTCTTAGTTTTGATCAGACGATTTTGAGAAATAAGGGGTGGGGAAGGAGGCCTAGTTGTCCTCCAATTTTTCGGTTACTTAAAAAGGCAACTAGATCTTTTAATTTTTAACGAACGTTTTTATTAGTAAAAAAATACGCAACTTAAGAATTAACTTACGTAACAAACTTTTATATTCTTATATTTTTGATTATATATATGAGGGGGTTGGTCCCCTCGTTAATACCTCACTCTTCACACTAAATCTTGTTTTGTCCCAATTCTTTAAGAATGACCCCTGAATCAGAAAGGCCGTAGAATGAATAGTTGAAATTACTTAAAAAATTTTTAGCATAAAGAGTGAAGTATTTATCTCCTCCTAAATACCTCACTCTTTATGCTAAAGTATTATTAGAACCCCTCATATGCGTAATAATCTCGGTTCGTTTAAGTTTTGATGCTTCTCGTTACTTTCAATAAAAAAACTTTTTCATGTTTATATTTTCATTGTTTGTTTTTTTATAGTAATGCTAGAAAGTCCTGTGCCCTTTTGATTGAATTTCTCTTCCCCCATGAAATATTCCTCCAAGAAAAGATCCTCCCATATAGCCTCCTCCCCTGAACACCACGCCCAAACCAAAAAAATCCCCCTGATAACGTCGGTACACTTCCCAGTAACCATTACTGTATGTAAACATTGGCCAAAGTTTGTAACTTACAGCCCCTCTTCCAGGGACTGTGGGGGGTAAGTCATCCCTAAAGACATAGTTATTATGGTTTTAGACTATGCGGAACAAAATGGCTATCTCAATATTTTGATCCATTGACTTTGGTAAGAAAATGAGCGTGGGAGGGGGCCTAGGTGCCCTCCAATTTTTTTGGTCACTTAAAAAGGGCACTAGAACTTTTCATTTCCGTTAGAATGAGCCCTCTTGCGAAATTATAGGACCACTTGGTCGATACGATGACCCCTGGGGAAAAAAAACAAAAAAAAACAAAAAAAAACAAATAAACACGCACCCGTGATTTGTCTTCTGGCAAAAAATACGAAATTCCACATTTTTGTAGATTGGACCTTGAAATTTTTTCTATAGGGTTCTCTGATACGCTGAATCCGATGGTGATACGCTGAATCCTATGACTTTTAGGGGGTGTTACCCCCTATTTTCTAAAATAGGGCAAATTTTCTCAGGCTCGTAACTTCTGGTGACAAAGACTAAATTTGATGAAACTTATATATTTAAAATCAGCATAAAAATTTGATTCTTTTGATATATCTTTTACCATCGAAATTCCGTTTTTTAGAGTTTCGTTTACTATTGAGCCGGGTCGCTCCTTACTACAGTTCGTTACCACGAACTGTTTGATTAAACAAGTAATAATTATAAATATATTTGAACAACTTTTATGCCGGGTTGTCTGACATTGAGCTGACAGTCGCTTCAGCTAAAACTCTATTTCTCGTTTTGGTTGTCATCACCCTCCCGATTCAAAAATTCAGGTCGGTCCTGACTCAATTTTTACCACTGTGTTTCTCAAGTACCTTGGACTTGCATTCGGGGCCTCGATCTGAGCAACACGGTCACTAACAATAAATATGTTGAGAGAGAAGTTGAGAAAGTCCTATGGACTTCTTTCTAGAGTAAAAGGACAATTTGATTTAAAAAAACCACTAGGTTGGCTTTTTAACTTTTTTTTCCCCATAAGCTCCCCAACTTACCGAGTTTTTAATATATGTGATAAGACGGATGTGTTAGAAGGCACATTCAAACAGCGATCTTAATCAGCCATACATTTTCCACTGGGTTTTATTAACCGTTTTAAGTTATTGTTAGTGTATTTTTTAGTGTGTGCAATGATAAGTCTTTTTATTAAGTATGTTTCTTCGTCCATACTCCTCTAAGTAGATTTTTGTATGTATAGAGGGTTCAAATAAATTGTTATTATTATTATTTGTTTAACTGTAAATTCCCTCAAAAACAGCATTATTTATTCTACTGAAAATCGTCATACTACGATTTTCTTCTGTGAAAAATGACTGACTAGATTACGACTTCGGGAAAATTCATCTTCCCCTCCCAGTTCCCTAAATATTTTTCATAAATCATCTGTTGACTGAAATTAGAGACCAAAGGATGGAAGCCTTTAGTATAAGTAGGAGGAGTTTCAAAACTTAGCTTGTTTGTTGGCAACTGAGATGGTTCTGAGCTTATAAAGAAAAATATTTCCGTTCAATAGCTATGAAGTGCGTTTAAGATTCTTATTTGCTTCGCATTAAGTGCTACACATTGTGACAAAACAGTTACATTAATAATTTGTGTACCAAAAGATCGAGCTTCGCCCAGTGATTATCGTTCCTTTAATAATATTGTCGGTAATAAGATAATTGTTCATTTTCTGGTGTGAAAACAATCTAGATGAGGCACAACTTTGGAAAAATTCGTCTTTTTTGGGGGGGATTAATTTTGGATTTTTTTTTGCATATGAATTCCGTCATAGATACCCGGGTGTCCAATACCTTAATAGTTTTACTTTCTACGGCGACAAAAAAAATCAAAGTTATTTCGCGGAAGAGATTACAAAACTACAAATTACACAACTACAAAAATAAATTTTTCACCTCAAGAATCGCCAAACGAATCGCCAAACACTCTTCCACAAATTTTCTTTTGTTAAAATACCCTTTTTGGCCTCATTTTGCAGAAAATGCTTAATCTTTCCTTAGGTTCACATAATATCCATTCGTTTTATGCAGTTTGTAACTGAAATTCACTAAATGTCTAGAGACTCTGTTAAATCCCCATTTTACCGTGTTATTGTGTTTAATATGTTTCCCTACCATTAGTTCTTCTTATTGAGATATACCTGACGCGGGGATGCCATGGATATTCTGTGGTAGCCACAACACTGTGCTGGGTAGAGAATTTAGAGTGGCGAAACCCTATATAGGCCAGTGTATTCTCCTGATGAGCCCTTATGTTGGGTGTTGCCTCTGAATTATTTGTCTATATTATTTTTTCTATTGTTTGGTAAATGACGACTTATACTTATTGACGACATGACTGCCTGTCCATGGATTATTCTTTATGGTTGATTGTGTGTGGCTATGCTGTTTGACCTATGTGATTGTATGGATGAGTAGGGTTAAGGCCTCATTCAAGTGCTGGTCTATATTAATCACTAATTTAGGAAAACAGTCTTCCTTTTCTCCTTCTGTCTTTTTTTTTTTTTTTTTTTTTTTTTTTTTTTTTTTTTTTTGTGTGTGTTTGTGCTGTTGCATTGGTGATTTCTCTTTTCATGATATATACCAAGAGACCGAGCTTCGCTTGGTCCCTTGTAATAGGAACGCTTCAGGCTTGTATATATGTGATTGTCGCTATCGACTCTGTTCTCATCACAGATTAATGTTGTCTTCTTTTCCGACTTTTTCAACACTAATGATTTTCCCTTAATAACTACTACTACTACTACTAATAACTCACTGCAGCACCAAGCCGCCTGAGGCCAACACAGCTACGCACGCTCCTCCTCCAACCTAATCTATTTAAAGCCTCCCTCTTTACACCCTCCCAGGAAGTTCCCATTTCCTTTAAATTCTTATTTATGACATCCTCCCAACCCAACATTATTACCTAATTCAGTTATAATCAGGGGTGTTATAAATGAATACTCTAGCGTTAAGAGCGAGGTATTGAGGATGGGACGAAACCCCTCATATACGTAATAATTTCTGTTCGCTTTGAGTTTTAACATTGCTCGTTACTTTCAGTTGAAAAAACTTGTTTTTTTATTTAATTTCTGAAAGTTTTTTAATTAATGCAGGTGTTGATTTTGGCTCACAGTACATGAATAATTAAAACAAAATTTGTATGCTGATCTTAATTTTTATGGCTAAATGGCTTTCTCAAAGTTTTGATCGGGCGGTTTTGAGAAAATAAGGATGGGGGAGGGGGCACAGTTGTCCTTCAATTTTTTGGTTACTTAAAAAGGCCACTAGAACTTTTAATTTTTATTTACGAACGTTTTTATTAGTAATAAATATACGTAACTTACACATTAACTTACGTAACGAACTTCTATATTCGTGCTCTTCATTACGTATATGAGGGAGTTCTCCCCCTCGTCAATACCTTGCTCTTTACGCTAAAGTTCAAATTTTGTTGTAATTCTTTAAGAATGACCCCTGAATCACAAAGGCCGTTTAATTAGAATAAATAGCTCTTTTGGAATTACTAAAAAAATTTTAGCGTAAAGAGCGAGGTATTGAGAAGGGGACGAACCCTCTCATATACGTTATAATTTCTGTTCGTTTTAAGTTTTAATGTTGCTCCTTACTTTCAGTTGAAAAAAACTTTTTTTATGTTTAATTTCTCATTGTTTTTTTAAATAATGCTGGAAGATCCCGCGCCTCCTTCATGAAAAATTCATATCCCCCATAATAAATTCCTCCGTGGAAGCATCCTCTGACGTAACCCCCTCCTCTCGACCTTCAGAAAAAAATGCCCCCTGGAAACGTCCGCATACTTCCCGATAACCAATTTTATATGTGAACAATGGGAAATTTTCATAGCTTGCAGCCCTGTCCACGGGGATTCTGGGGGATTAAGTCGTCCTCAAAAACATTAAACGTCATTAAACAAAATCTCAAAATTTTGATCTGGTGACTCTGGGAAAATGAGCGTGGGAGGGGGCCTAGTTGTCCTCCAATTTTTGGTCACTTAAAAAGGGCACTAAAACATTTAATTTTCGTTAAAATGAGTCCTCTTGCGACAGTCTAGGATCACTGGGTCGATACGATCATCCCTGGAGAAAAAAAACAAACAAACACGCATCAGTGATCTTTCTTCTGACAAAAAATTCAGATAGGAGCTCGGAACCTCTACAGCAGTGTTCTCAGATACGCTGAATCTGATGGTGTGATTCTCATGAAGATTCTATGACTTTTAGGGGATGTTTCCGCATTGTTTTGAAAATAAGGCAAATTTTGTCAGGCTCGTAACTTTTGTTGGGTAAAACTGAACCTGATGAAACTTATATATTTAAAGTGAACATAAAAATCGAGTTCTTTTTATCTATATATTGGTATCAAAATTCCGTTTTTTACAGTTTCAGTTACTATTGAGCCGGGTCGCTCCTTACTACAGTTCGTTCCCAAGAACTGTTTGATGATAAGGCTTCAAAGGCTGTATACTTGGAAAAATATTAATGTGGAACATATTACGAAGTTTAATGGACCCATTTTTCCAGTTTTACTCATGTTAAAAACCAGCATGGATTTTAAGAATAAAAAAAAATATCTGTTCAAAGTAAAGAGCAAATTTTACACTTAATACGTGCACCAGTTTAAAAGCTACTGAATAAATTATATTTTCTTCCAAATTATTCTGGGGGTGGCAACTACCCCCAGAGACACCACTGGATGTGTGCATACATTTTTGGGCTGGGGGCGGGACAAATTTTTTGCTGGGGTTTTTCTATTGGGAGGGAAGCTTCCAGGGAGTAAAACTATCAAGGGAAATTATACACTGGAGTAATTTGCCAGAATTCTTATGCAAATTTTTTTTTATATGTCTTGGTTTCTCTTTTCCGTCTCAATTTCCCGCGTAGGGTTGTTGAGGTGGGGCTAGATTTCCTGGCATTATTTAAAAAACGATCAGAAATTAAATAAAAAAACTAGTTTTTTCAACTGAAAGGGGGTTGTCCTTTCCTCAATACCCTGCTCTTTACGCTAGATTTTGAATTGTGTCCCAATTCTTTAAGAATGACTCCTGAAACACAAGGGCCGTTTAATTAGAACAATAAGACGCTTTTTTAAAAGTACTAAAAACATTAGCGTAAAGAGTGAGGCAATGATGAGGGGGCAACCGTCTTCATATACGTAATAATTTCAGTTCGTTTTAAGTTTTAGTGTTGCTCCTTACTTTCAGTCGAAAAAACTTGTTTTTTTAATTTAATTAACAAGCATCAAGAACCTTAACTAAATAGGTTATATGTTTAAAGTTTCCTCTAAAAGCTTTGAGGAAGGCCGCTTAGCGGCCTTTTTGTTTCATCTTGTCTGCCAGAATGGAGTGAAAAATGCTACCCTGTTTGAAAGTAGTAGTGGGCTCCAGCGGTGAAACACAAAGTTATCCAATTAACAGTAGTATCTACAGTTAATGTTACTCGGCCGGCAGTATTAATCAGGATTAATCTTCTAAGTTCCCTAGTCCCTCTATTGTTGTGGTTAAACAAAAGACTGTGGCTCTTCTCTCTAAGGGTTGGAACACAAGCACTGGCGTCAATTGGAAGGGGGATATATTCCCCAAATTTTGGAGAATACCTTTTTGGAGGTATCTACATTGAAAAAAAACCTTTTTTGGTATTCTCATTGAAAATAAAATTTTAAAAATGGCAAGTTTTCCTTTTATAGATATTTAGGAACACAATTTGCACCCACCCCTATATTTTTATGAATTGGCGCCACCGGAAATAAAAGAGATTCCTCTCTGGGTGCATATTCACTGATTACACTAACCCCAAAGGAGGTAGGAGAGACTGGAAATAATTGAAGGTGGACAAATGTCTCAGTACCCTTGCTCATAGACTACTCAGCATAATATCAAATACCATACCCAAAATACACCCAAATTATTCGGCAACAAGATGTCGTTTTACAGACAAAAAAAGGGATTATAAGTCGTCGAACCAAAGCCGATCATTTAAAAAACTTCTATGCTTCATTTCCGTTTTCATTCAAAAATTGAGAAAACTTGGGGTATACACCTTTTTTTTGGCACAAGGACAAGTTTTTTTTTATGTCAAAGAATTCGTGATTTAAAATCAGTTGCTTGATAACAAGTCAATAGTCTTGCCAAATAGACAATTACCAGTTGTATAAATGGTTTACACCATGTCTGAAGACAAGTATTCTCCAGAGACAGCTTTATAATATAGAAAACGGCCAATGACACGATGTGCATCCAGTAAAGATGGTAGTGAGCCTCCAGTGGGTTTGAAACCACTACCAATCACACTTAGGTTCAAAAACAGGGAATCAACTATGTACAACTGACCGGAGCCAACCACAGAAGTATAGTTCAAACACGAGGTACCTTCTCTCCATTTTCTCCCGAAGATTTGGTAGCTACGTACCAATTTTACATAAGCAAGCTACTGGGCTTAAGAACCAAAGCCAAGCCCGTTTCATGTTTTCGTGATGCGGTGCTTGACGTATAGGTTATATTGACTAGCTCTTCGTACCAGGATCAAACTTGTAATTCCACTTGGGTAGAAGTGGCAGAACTATTTGAAAGCAACCAATAAATAGCAGTTGTTAAGTCCATTAGGGACACCATTACGATAAGTAAACATTGTGACCATGACAAATCGGTAAAATTTATGACAAGAAAATTTATTACTGAAACCACTTAACTTCGTTTACAGTCGATTTGTCTTTTCAAGTGGCCAAAACCACAAAATGGTAGGTTGTATCCTTTTAGAATGGTTTATGCTTGTAAAATAAAGGCACTCTGGAGTTTTGACCTGTTTGAATTCAAAGTCAATTATCTCAATTTTAGTTTAAGGTCGTTTACATTTACTAGTTTTCCAGGGGATATATAAATGAATCAACTTACCTAACTCACAAACGGCGTTATAACGATATGCTTTATATTGATTCATTTAAAAATCAATGCTTAATAAATTTTTGCAAGATTCAAGATCGCTTTAAGTTGGTTTTCATGACGGTTTTTTGAATTGTTGCATCCATTTTACTCTATCAGCTATACCAGCTAGAATAACTTTCATTTCGGTTTTTCAAAGACAACTTCCCAACTCTATGACTATTTTTCATTTAAGACAAAAAACAACTGAAAATAGTCCTGTTCATTCAGACAGCGAATAAGCCGACGCAAAACAGATAAAATATTTCAAAGTCACACCCAGATATGTGTTTTTTAAGATACTTATGACAAAAAAAGCACTATACAAGAAAAAAAAGTCCAAACACAATCCCTATATTCGGAAGTGTTTCCATGTGAATGTTTGTTACTTTTCTTTAATTAGGTTTCCACCAACAAAGAATTTCACTTGTGAATTTGAATACTGTGTATTCCCATCAGCTTAGTCGCTGTTTAAATTTAAAGTGCTTTACTCCTTTTTTGTATTTCTCCAATTTTGTTTTAACCTTTTTAGCCGTAATAGTACAATAATTTACTATAATCAGCAATACACCAAAAGAAAAACCCGCGTTGCCATCCTGTGGAAAGTATAACAACAAAAAGACAAATAATAATAAATGGAAAAGAGCAAAAGCAATTAAATGAACTCTTTAACTATTTTAAAGAAATGTTAATATAAACTCAGCAACAAAGACCAATACATTTTCAACAACAAGCAACAACAAGCTCCGGTCCTCCTCCTGTTCCTCCCTCCTGCCCGATATTTATATATTTACTTATCTTTTATGAGTTTTTTCTATTTTGTGTGTCTTCTACCGTATTATATTTTGAAATCATTATTACGATGAGATGTTGATGTTTTTTCTTATGTTTTTGCACTGTCCCAGCCTTACGAGCTCTGTTCTCTGTTGGGGCATAATATTGTTTGTGTATTTTTTGAGTTGAATAAAGAAAAATTTGAGTTGAGTTGAACAAGGAAAAATGTATATACGAGTATGTTTTGAAGATGAGTAACAGATGAAAAGATTTCAAATTTCTGGATTCACTTAAAATGATGGGCATGAAATTTTGTTGTCAGTGCAGGTGCATTCAAAATTCTACGCAATAATAGTCTTTTTTAGTACCCCAAGAACAGCAAATCTTTTCAAACTATCAATTAAACGAGCTACTGAACACCGGTAGCCAGATAATATGGCAAAAAAGTTTATCTAAATTAAACACAACCCGTGTTTCAATTTTTTTATGGATTTGCATTCCACACTCAGCTCATTCAAATTCAGCCAAAATATCTGCTTCTATAATAGCTGGGTGGTCCTTTCATTTCCGTAATTAATCTTGACTTTGCAAAAACTTAGAAGCTGGACCATTCTTAGAAATATGCGGTATATTAATAGTGTTTTCTGTTTAGGTGGCCATTCTTACAATTATAAATTGAGAGTGAGAGTGAGAG